>NW_026285938.1:0-4222 GCF_023373465.1 Oncorhynchus keta | reverse complement strand
TGCACCATACCCTGTCATGCTTGTATCCAAGAATTGCTGACGTTTGCTGAACATTCCAGAACATTCAGATTAAGACACAGCAAAATTGTTATTTTTAATGCTCTTTAGGGATTTCCACACTACTGAGCCAAACCGAGCCAAGCTGTACTGAGCTGGCCAGGTTACGCATTCACCATAGTTGCTGGAACCGTGCTTTAAAATGACAATGTGAAAAGAAAATATCCAAACCATCACAGTGGTTTTTGGATGATCACTTTAGTGTGAAAAAGGTTAATATCAAATCAAATCAAATCAAATGTAATTTGTCACATACACATGGTTAGCAGATGTTAATGCGAGTGTAGCGAAATGCTTGTGCTTCCAGTTCCGACAATGCAGTAATAACCAACAAGTAATCTAACTCAACAATTCCAAAACTACTGTCTTATACACAGTGTAATGGGATAAAGAATATGTACATAAAGATGTATGAATGAGTGATGGTACAGAGCAGCATAGGCAAGATACAATAGATGGTATCGAGTACAGTATATACATATGAGATGAGTATGTAAACAAAGTGGCTAGTGATACTTGTATTACATAAGGATGCAGTAGATGATATAGAGTACAGTATATACGTATGCATATGAGATGAATAATGTAGGGTATGTAACATTATATTAGGTAGCATTGTTTAAAGTGGCTAGTGATATATTTTACATAATTTCCCATCAATTCCCATTATTAAAGTGGCTGGAGTTGAGTCAGTGTCAGTGTCAGTGTGTTGGCAGCAGCCACTCAATGTTAGTGGTGGCTGTTTAACAGTCTGATGGCCTTGAGATAGAAGCTGTTTTTCAGTCTCTCGGTCCCAGCTTTGATGCACCTGTACTGACCTCGCCTTCTGGATGATAGCGGGGTGAACAGGCAGTGGCTCGGGTGGTTGTTGTCCTTGATGATCTTTATGGCCTTCCTGTAAGATCGGGTGGTGTAGGTGTCCTGGAGGGCAGGTAGTTTGCCCCCGGTGATGCGTTGTGCAAATCAAATCAAATTTATTTATATAGCCCTTTGTACATCAGCTGATATCTCAAAGAGCTGTACAGAAACCCAGCCTAAAACCCCAAACAGCAAGCAATGGTATGAGTGTAAACACGTGGCTGGGAAAAACTCCCTAGAAAGGCCAAACCTAGGAAGAAACCTAGAGAGGAACCAGGCTATGTGGGGTGGCCAGTCCTCTTCTGGCTGTGCGGGTGGAGATTATAACAGAACATGGCCAAGATGTTCAAATGTTCATAAATGACCAGCATGGTCGAATAATAACAAGGCAGAACAGTTGAAACTGGAGCAGCAGCACAGTCAGGTGGACCGGGGACAGCAAGGAGTCATCATGTCAGGTAGTCCTGGGGCACAGTCCTAGGGCTCAGGTCCTAGTTGAAACTGGAGCAGCAGCATGGCCAGGTGGACTGGAGACAGCAAGGAGTCATCATGTCAGGTAGTCCTGGGGCATGGTCTTAGGGCTCAGGTCAGTTGAAACTGGAGCAGCAGCACAGTCAGGTGGACCGGGGACAGCAAGGAGTCATCATGTCAGGTAGTCCTGGGGCACGGTCCTAGGGCTCAGGTCCTAGTTGAAACTGGAGCAGCAGCATGGCCAGGTGGACTGGAGACAGCAAGGAGTCATCATGTCAGGTAGTCCTGGGGCATGGTCTTAGGGCTCAGGTCAGTTGAAACTGGAGCAGCAGCATGGCCAGGTGGACTGGGGACAGCAAGGAGTCATCATGTCAGGTAGTCTGGGGCATGGTCCTAGGGCTCAGGTCCATCCTGAGACAAGGCTGAGTATAGCCCACAAAGATCTCCGCCACGGCACAGCCCAAGTGGGGGGCGCCAACCCAGACAGGATGACCATAACAGTGAATCAACCCACTCAGGTGACGCACCCCCTGCAGGGACGGCATGAGAGAGCCCCAGTAAGCCAGTGACTCAGCCCCTGTAATAGGTTAGAGGCAGAGAATCCCAGTGGAAGAGGGGAACCGGCCAGGCAGAGACAGCAAGGGGCGGTTCGTTGCTCCAGAGCCTTCCGTTCACCTTCCCCTCCTGGGCCAGACTACACTCAATCATATGACCCACTGAAGAGATGAGTCTTCAGTAAAGACTTAAAGGTTGAGACGAGTTGCTTCTCTGACATGGGTAGGCAGGGCCGTTCCATAAAAATGGAGCTCTATAGGAGAAAGCCCTGCCTCCAGCTGTTTGCAGAAATTCTAGAGGACAATTAGAGGCCTGCGTCTTGTGACCGTAGCGTACGTGTAGGTATGTACGGCAGGACCAAATCAGAGAGATAGGTAGGAGCAAGCCCATGTAATGCTTTGTAGGTTAGCAGTAAAACCTTAAATTCAGCCTGCTTTGACAGGAAGCCAGTGTAGAGAGGCTAGCACTGAGTAATATGATCAAATTTTTGGGGTTCTAGTCAGGATTCTAGCAGCCGTATTTAGCACTAACTGAAGTTTATTTAGTGCTTTATCCGGGTAGCCTGAAAGTAGAGCATTGCAGTAGTCTAACCTAGAAGTGACAAAAGCATGAATTAATTTTTCTGCATCATTTTTGGACAGAAAGTTTCTGATTTTTGCAAGATTACGTAGATGGAAAAAAGCTGTCCTCGAAATGGTCTTGATATGTTCTTCAAAAGAGAGATCAGGGTCAGAGTAACGCCGAGGTCCTTCACAGTTTTATTTGAGACCACTGTACAACCATTAAGATTAATTGTCAGATTCAACAGAAGATCTCTTTGTTTCTTGGGACCTAGAACAAGCATCTCTGTTTTTGTCCGAGTTTAATAGTAGAAAGTTTGCAGCCATCCACTTCCTTATGTCTGAAACACATGCTTCTAACGAGGGCAATTTTGGGGCTTCACCATGTTTCATTGAAATGTACAGCTGTGTGTCATCCGCATAGCAGTGAAAGTTAACATTATGTTTTTCGAATAACATCCCCAAGAGGTAAAATGTATAGTGAAAACAATAGTGGTCCTAAAAACGGAACCTTGAGCCCTCCTGTCTCAGCCTCTCCAGTATTTATGCTGCAGTATTATGTCGGGGCTAGGGTCAGTTTGTTATATCTGGAGTACTTCTCCTGTCCCTATTCGGTGTCCTGTGTGAATCAAGTGTGCGTTCTCTCTCTCCTTCTCTCTTTCTTTCTCTCTCGGAGGACCTGAGCCCTAGGACCATGCCCCAGGACTACCTGACATGATGACTCTTGCTGTCCCCAGTCCACCTGGCCATGCTGCTGCTCCAGTTTCAACTGGCCTGGGCCCCTAGGACCATGTCCCAGGACTACCTGACATGAGGACTCCTTGCTGTCCCCAGTCCCACCTGGCCATGCTCCTGCTCCAGTTTCAACTGTTCTGCCTTATTATTCGACCATGCTGGTCATTTATGAACATTTGAACATCTTGGTCATGTTCTGGCCCAATCTCCACCCGGCACAGCCAGAAGAGGACTGGCCACCCCACATATGCTCTCTCTAATTCTCTCTTTCTTTCTCTCTCGGAGGACCTGAGCCTAGGACCCCGTGCCCCAGGACTACCTGACATGATGGCTCCTTGCTGTCCCCAGTCCACCTGACTGTGCTGCTGCTCAGTTTCAACTGTTCTGCCTTATTATTATTATTCGACCATGCTGGTCATTTATGAACATTTGAACATCTTGGTCATGTTCTGTTATAATCTCTACCCGGCACAGCCAGAAGAGGACTGGCCACCCCACATAGCCCGGTTCCTCTCTAGGTTTCTTCCTAGGTTTTGGCCTTTCTAGGGAGTTTTTCCTAGCCACCGTGCTTTTACACCTGCATTGTTTGCTGTTTGGGGTTTTAGGCTGGGTTTCTGTACAGCACTTTGAGATATCAGCTGATGTACGAAGGGCTATATAAATAAATTTGATTTGATTTGATTTGATTTGAGGAACACCGAAATTTACAGTTGATTTGTCAGAGGACAAACCATTCACAGAGACAAACTGATATCTTTCCGACAGATAAGATCTAAACCAGGCCAGAACATGTCCGTGTAGACCAATTTGGGTTTCCAATCTCTCCAAAAGAATGTGGTGATCGATGGTATCAAAAGCAGCACTAAGGTCTAGGAGCACGAGGACAGATGCAGAGCCTCGGTCCGATGCCATTAAAATGTAATTTACCACCTTCACAAGTGCCGTCTCAGTGCTATGATGGGGTCTAAAACCAGACTGAAGCATTT
>NW_026285937.1:5000-25000 GCF_023373465.1 Oncorhynchus keta | reverse complement strand
CTATGGTGACCAGTGAGCTGAGATAAGGCGGAGATTTACCTAGCAGGGACTTGTAGATAACCTGTAGCCAGTGGGTTTGGCGACGAGTATGAAGCGAGGGCCAACCAACGAGAGCGTAAAGGTCGCAGTGGTGGGTAGTATATGGGGCTTTGGTGACAAAACAGATGGCACTGTGATATTTACATTTACATTTGTCATTTAGCAGATAGACTGCATCCAATTTTTTGAGTAGAGTGTTAGAGGCTATTTTATAGATGACATCTCCGAAGTCGAGGATCGGTAGGATGGTCAGTTTTACGAGGGTATGTTTGGCAGCATGAGTGAAGGATGCTTTGTTGCGATATAGGAAGCCAATTCTGGATTGGAGATGCTTAATGTGAGTCTGGAAGGAGAGTTTACAGTCTAACCAGACACCCAGGTATTTGTAGTTGTCTACGTATTCTAAGTCAGAACCGTCCAGAGTAGTGATGCTGGACGGGCAGGCAGGTGCGGGCAGTGATCGGTTGAAGAGCATGCATTTAGTTTTACTTGCATTTAAGAGCAATTGGAGGTCACGGAAGGAGAGTTGTATGGCATTGAAGCTTGTCTGGAGGTTAGTTAACACAGTGTCCAAAGAAGGGCCAGAAGTATACAGAATGGTGTCGTCTGCGTAGAGGTGGATCAGAGACTCACCAGCAGCAAGAGTGACATCATTGATGTATACAGAGAAGAAGAGTCGACCCGAGAATTGAACCCTGTGTAGAGACTGCCAGAGGTCCGGACAACAGGCCCTCCGATTTGACACACTGAACTCTGTCAGAGAAGTAGTTGGTAAACCAGGCAAGGCAATCATTTGAGATCCCAAGGCTGTCGAGTCTGCCAATAAGAATGTGGTGATTGACAGAGTCGAAAGTCTTGGCCAGGTCGATGAATATGGCTGCACAGTAATGTTTCTTATCGATGGCGGTTATGATATCGTTTAGGACCTTGAGCGTGGCTGAGGTGCTGTGGCCAAGATTGAACTGTTTGGCCTGAATGCCAAGAGTCATATATGGAGAAATCTGGCACCATCCCTACAGTGAAGCATGGTGATGACAGCATAATGCTGTGGGGATGTTTTTCAGCGACAGGGACTGGGAGACTAGTCAGGATTGAGGGAAAGATGAACAGAGCAAGGTGCAGAGAGATCAAAACCTGCTCCAGAGTGCTCAGGACCTCAAACGGGGCCAAGGTTCACCTTCCAACAGGACAACAACCCTAAGCACACAGCCAAGACAACGCAAGAGTGGCTACGTGACAAGTCTCTGAATATCCTTGAGTGGCCCAGCAAGAGCCCGGACTTGAACCCTATCGAACATCTCTGGAGAGACCTGAAAATAGCTGTGCAGTGATGCTCCCCATCCAACCTGAAAGAGCTTGAGAGGATCTGCAGAGAAGAATGGGAGAAACTCCCCAAATACAGGTGTGCCAAGCTTATAGCGTCATACCCAAGAAGACTCAAGGCTGTAATTACTGCCGAAGGTGCCTCAAAGTATTGAGTAAAGGGTCTGAATGCTTATGTAATTCAGATATTTTTTAAATATTTTTTTATATACATTAGCAAACATAAAAAATAAAAATAAGCTGTTTTTGCTTTGTCATTCTGGGGTATTGTGTGGAGATTGTTGAGGGGAAACCAACTATTTAATCTGGTTTAGAATAAGGCTCTAACGTGACAAAAGGTTAAGGGGTCTGAATACTTTCCGAATGCACAGTAAGTTGACTATGTAAACAATTTGGGATTTTCAACACAATGTTTCTTATCAAAAGAAGAAGTGATGCAGTCAGTCTCTTCTCAACTGTTAGCCAAGAGAGACTGGCAGCATAGTATTTATATCAGCCCTCTGATTACAATGAGCTACAGCTTAACTAGGTCTTTCTTTGCAACACTTGACCACATGATTGGACAATAATCAAGATAAGACAAAACTAGAGGCTGCAGGACCTTCTTTGTGGAGTCAAAAAGCAGAGCATCTCTTTATTACAGACAAGACTTCTCCCCATCTCTTTATTACAGACAGACTTCTCCCCATCTCTTTATTACAGACAGACTTCTCCCCATCTCTTTATTACAGACAGACTTCTCCCCATCTCTTTATTACAGACAGACTTCTCCCCATCTCTTTATTACAGACAGACTTCTCCCCATCTCTTTATTACAGACAGACTTCTCCCCATCTCTTTATTACAGACAAGACTTCTCCCCATCTCTTTATTACAGACAGACTTCTCCCCATCTCTTTATTACAGACAGACTTCTCCCCATCTCTTTATTACAGACAGACTTCTCCCCATCTCTTTATTACAGACAGACTTCTCCCCATCTCTTTATTACAGACAGACTTCTCCCCATCTCTTTATTACAGACAGACTTCTCCCCATCTCTTTATTACAGACAGACCCCATCTCTTTATTACAGACAGACTTCTCCCCATCTCTTTATTACAGACAGACTTCTCCCCATCTCTTTATCAGACTCTTTCTTTATTACAGACAGACTTCTCCCCATCTCTTTATTACAGACAGACTTCTCCCCATCTCTTTATTACAGACAAGACTTCTCCCCATCTCTTTATTACAGACAGACTTCTCTCCCCATCTCTTTATTACAGACAGACTTCTCCCCATCTCTCCCCATCTCTTTATTACAGACAGACTTCTCCCCATCTCTTTATTACAGACAGACTTCTCCCCATCTCTTTATTACAGACAGACTTCTCCCCATCTCTTTATTACAGACAGACTTCTCCCCATCTCTTTATTACAGACAGACTTCTCCCCTCTTTATCTTCTTCTCTTTTATTACAGACAGACTTCTCCCCATCTCTTTATTACAGACAGACTTCTCCCCATCTCTTTATTACAGACAGACTTTCCCCATCTCTTTATTACAGACAGACTTCTCCCCATCTCTTTATTACAGACAGACTTCTCCCCATCTCTTTATTACAGACAGACTTCTCCCCATCTCTTTATTACAGACAGACTTCTCCCCATCTCTTTATTACAGACAGACTTCTCCCCATCTCTTTATTACAGACAGACTTCTCCCCATCTCTTTATTACAGACAGACTTCTCCCCATCTCTTTATTACAGACAGACTTCTCCCCATCTCTTTATTACAGACAGACTTCTCCCCATCTCTTTATTACAGACAGACTTCTCCCCATCTCTTTATTACAGACAGACCTCTCCCCATCTCTATATTACAGACAGACCTCTCCCCATCTCTTTATTACAGACAGACCTCTCCCCATCTCTTTATTACAGACAGACTTCTCCCCATCTCTTTATTACAGACAGACTTCTCCCCATCTCTTTATTACAGACAGACTTCTCCCCATCTCTTTATTACAGACAGACTTCTCCCCATCTCTTTACTACAGACAGACTTCTCCCCATCTCTTTACTACAGACAGACCTCTCCCCATCTCTTTATTACGGACAGACTTCTCCCCATCTCTTTATTACAGACAGACTTCTCCCCATCTCTTTATTACGGACAGACTTCTCCCCATCTTTACAACCATTGAAGCTGTATGTTTTGACCATGACAGTTTACAATCTAAGGGAACACCAAGTAATTTAGTCTCCTCAACTTGTTCAACAGCCACACCATTCATTACCAGATTCAGCTGAGGTCTAGAAGTTAGGGAGTGATTGGTACTAAATACAATGCTCTTACTTTAAGATGTTCAGGACCAGTTTATTACTGGCCACCCATTCCTAAACAGACTGCAACTCTTTGTTAAGGGTTTCAGTGACTTCATTAGCTGTGGTTGCTGATGTATATATGGTTAAATCATCAACATGCATGAACACACGTCCTTTGTGTGTTTTTGTTTGCTTGCAGGTGTGTGTGTTTCTGGGTGTTCTACTGATATTGTCCATTATTCTCCCTCTAGACAGGTGTAGTATCTAACGTGGGTCAGTTCTCCTCTCTCTCTGTAGGTGTAGTATCTAACGTGGGTCAGTTCTCCTCTCTCTCTCTCTGTAGGTGTAGTATCTAACGTGGGTCAGTTCTCCCCTCTCTCTCTGTAGGTGTAGTATCTAACGTGGGTCAGTTCTCCTCTCTCTCTCTCTGTAGGTGTAGTATCTAACGTGGGTCAGTTCTCCCCTCTCTCTCTGTAGGTGTAGTATCTAACGTGGGTCAGTTCTCCCCTCTCTCTCTGTAGGTGTAGTATCTAACGTGGGTCAGTTCTCCTCTCTCTCTCTCTGTAGGTGTAGTATCTAACGTGGGTCAGTTCTCCTCTCCCTCTCTCTGTAGGTGTAGTATCTAACGTGGGTCAGTTCTCCTCTCTCTCTCTCTGTAGGTGTAGTATCTAACGTGGGTCAGTTCTCCTCTCTCTCTCTGTAGGTGTAGTATCTAACGTGGGTCAGTTCTCCTCTCCCTCTCTCTGTAGGTGTAGTATCTAACGTGGGTCAGTTCTCCTCTCCCTCTCTCTGTAGGTGTAGTATCTAACGTGGGTCAGTTCTCTCTCTGTAGGTGTAGTATCTAACGTGGGTCAGTTCTCTCTCTCTCTCTGTAGGTGTAGTATCTAACGTGGGTCAGTTCTCTCTCTCTCTCTGTAGGTGTAGTATCTAACGTGGGTCAGTTCTCTCTCTCTCTCTGTAGGTGTTGTATCTAACGTGGGTCAGTTCTCCTCTCTCTCTCTCTGTAGGTGTAGTATCTAACGTGGGTCAGTTCTCCTCTCTCTGTAGGTGTTGTATCTAACGTGGGTCAGTTCTCCTCTCTCTCTCTCTCTCTCTCTTTTTCTCTCTCTCTCTAGGTGTAGTATCTAACGTGGGTCAGTTCTCCTCTCTCTCTCTCTCTCTCTCTCTTTTTCTCTCTCTCTCTAGGTGTTGTATCTAACGTGGGTCAGTTCTCCTCTCTCTCTCTCTCTCTTTTTCTCTCTCTCTCTCTAGGTGTAGTATCTAACGTGGGTCAGTTCCCCCCGGCCTCGGGGCAGCAGCCTGGTTTCCTGTGTACAGGCCCAATGTGTCGCTACGCCCAGGACCTGCTGCCCATGCTCAGAGTTATGGGAGGAGCCAACGCTGACAGGTACAGAGGGGCAACAACAAAAACAACAACATGCACAGATGAACATTGACTACACGTTAATAACACCCAGATATGACCATGTCTTCTCTCTCTCTGCCTCCCCCTCTGCAGGTTGTCTCTGTCGTCTGAGGTGGATCTGAAGAGACTACGGTTCTTCTCTGTTCCTCACGATGGAGGCTCTCCTCTGGTGTCTCCTGTCGACCAGCAGCTAGTCCTGGCTCAGAGGAGGGTAAGAGAGAGAGAGAGGGAGGAGGGGAGGGAGACAGGAGAGTTCCTCTGGTGTCTCCTGTCGACCAGCAGCTAGTCCTGGCTCAGAGGAGGGTAAGAGAGAGAGAGGGGGAGGAGGGGAGGGAGACAGGAGAGTTCCTCTGGTGTCTCCTGTCGACCAGCAGCTAGTCCTGGCTCAGAGGAGGGTAAGAGAGAGAGAGGGGGAGGAGGGGAGGGAGACAGGAGAGTTCCTCTGGTGTCTCCTATAGACCAGCAGCTAGTCCTGGCTCAGAGGAGGGTAAGAGAGAGAGAGGGGAGGAGGGGAGGGAGACAGGAGAGTTCCTCTGGTGTCTCCTGTCGACCAGCAGCTAGTCCTGGCTCAGAGGAGGGTAAGAGAGAGAGAGGGGGAGGAGGGGAGGGAGACAGGAGAGTTCCTCTGGTGTCTCCTATAGACCAGCAGCTAGTCCTGGCTCAGAGGAGGGTAAGAGAGAGGGGGAGACAGGAGAGTTCCTCTGGTGTCCCCTGTCGACCAGCAGCTAGTCCTGGCTCAGAGGAGGGTAAGAGAGAGAGAGGGGGAGGAGGGGAGGGAGACAGTAGAGTTCCTCTGGTGTCTCCTGTCGACCAGCAGCTAGTCCTGGCTCAGAGGAGGGTAAGAGAGAGAGAGGGGGAGGAGGGGAGGGAGACAGGAGAGTTCCTCTGGTGTCTCCTGTCGACCAGCAGCTAGTCCTGGCTCAGAGGAGGGTAAGAGAGAGAGAGGGGGAGGAGGGGAGGGAGACAGGAGAGTTCCTCTGGTGTCTCCTGTCGACCAGCAGCTAGTCCTGGCTCAGAGGAGGGTAAGAGAGAGAGAGGGGGAGGAGGGGAGGGAGACAGGAGAGTTCCTCTGGTGTCTCCTGTTGACCAGCAGCTAGTCCTGGCTCAGAGGAGGGTAAGAGAGAGAGAGGGAGGAGGGGAGGGAGACAGGAGAGTTCCTCTGGTGTCCCCTGTCGACCAGCAGCTAGTCCTGGCTCAGAGGAGGGTAAGAGAGAGAGAGGGGGAGGAGGGGAGGGAGACAGGAGAGTTCCTCTGGTGTCTCCTATAGACCAGCAGCTATTCCTGGCTCAGAGGAGGGTAAGAGAGAGGAGGGTGAGTTGGAGAAAGAAAGGGGGAGATGAGGGAAATGGTTGAATCAGGAGAGACAGAGGAAGATTAGAAGATGGAAATAGAGAGAGGGAGAGAGAGAACATTAGAGAATTCAGTGTCGCCATGTCTTCCCCAGGTGGTAGAGCGTCTGGAGGCAGACCTGGGGGTCAAAGTTCAGCAGCTGAAAATTCCTCAGCTAAAATACTCCTTCCAGATCTGGAGTGCGATGATGGGAGCCCCGGGGAAGGATGGAAAGGTGTGTATCTATTTGTGTGATTTTTTTGCTTGTCTCTGAGTGCATGGTGAATGTATAGTATTGCCTTAATGGTCTATATGCCTGTTTGTCCAACAGCAGCCCACATCGTTTGCAGAGCTGATGTCTGACCATGGGAAGAAGGTGTGGCCTCTATGGGAGATGGCTAAGTGGACTGTGGGACTCTCCAAGCACACCGT
Organism: Oncorhynchus keta; assembly: GCF_023373465.1. Classification (NCBI taxonomy): domain Eukaryota; kingdom Metazoa; phylum Chordata; class Actinopteri; order Salmoniformes; family Salmonidae; genus Oncorhynchus; species Oncorhynchus keta. The sequence goes on along the minus strand of NW_026285937.1, from coordinate 18,161 downwards.
GGCTGCTATAGGTGTGTGATTGTTATGTGTTGGTTATGTGATGGTGTGTGATGGTTTAAGGACATGTAGTAGGCCTCCCCTACTTCTCTGTTCCTCCCTCCTTTTCTCTCTCTCCCTGTCCCCCTCTCCCTTTTCAACTATGTCATGTTGTCTATAACTGGGGATAATGTTATATTGTTTTTCATTTAACTCTGTGCTCTTGAAAGTGGGGCACATTGTTGTAAATGAAATAACCAGAACTCCTCTCAGTTCTGGTCCTGGTAGAGATGTTTCACTGGTCCCGAACCCACGTCAGACTGGGAGTGTGTTGGTACATACAAATGACTGTCCTTTTCCCTCTCGTTGCCCCTCCTCTACCTCTCTCTCTACCTCTCTCTACCTCTCTCTCTCTCTACCGCTCTCTACCTCTCTCTCTACCGCTCTCTCTACCTCTCTCTCTACCTCTCTCTCTACCTCTCTCTCTACCGCTCTCTCTACCTCTCTCTCTACCTCTCTCTCTACCTCTCTCTCTACCTCTCTCTCTCTCTCTCTCTCTCTACCTCTCTCTCTACCGCTCTCTCTACCTCTCTCTCTACCTCTCTCTCTCTACCTCTCTCTCTCTCTACCTCTCTCTCTCTACCTCTCTCTACCGCTCTCTCTACCTCTCTCTCTCTCTACCTCTCTCTCTCTCTACCTCTCTCTCTCTACCGCTCTCTCTCTCTACCTCTCTCTCTCTCTCTACCTCTCTCTCTCTCTCTACCTCTCTCTCTACCGCTCTCTCTCTACCTCTCTCTCTACCTCTCTCTCTACCTCTCTCTCTCTCTCTCTCTCTACCTCTCTCTCTCTACCTCTCTCTCTCTCTACCTCTCTCTCTCTCTCTCTCTCTCCTCTCTCTCTCTCTACCTCTCTCTACCTCTCTCTACCTCTCTCTCTACCTCTCTCTACCTCTCTCTCTCTCTACCTCTCTCTACCTCTCTCCTCTCTCTCTACCGCTCTCTCTACCTCTCTCTACCTCTCTCTCTACCGCTCTCTCTCTCTCTCTCTACCTCTCTCTCTACCTCTCTCTCTCTACCTCTCTCTCTCTCTCTCTACCTCTCTCTCTACCTCTCTCTCTCTCTCTCTCTCTCTACCGCTCTCTCTCTACCGCTCTCTCTCTCTCTCTCTCTCTCTACCTCTCTCTACCTCTCTCTCTCTCTACCTCTCTCTACCTCTCTCTCTCTCTACTCTCTCTACCTCTCTACCTCTCTCTCTACCTCTCTCTCTCTACCTCTCTCTACCTCTCTCTCTCTACCTCTCTCTCTACCGCTCTCTCTCTACCGCTCTCTCTCTACCGCTCTCTCTACCGCTCTCTCTACCGCTCTCTCTCTACCGCTCTCTCTCTACCTCTCTCTCTCTACCTCTCTCTCTCTACCTCCTCTCTCAGGTCTGGTCCTGGTAGAGATGTTCCAGAGGTCCCAGCCCACCCAGTTCATCCTACAGCAGAAGGAGTCTCTCCAGAAGGACCTGGAGGAACTGTTGGGGACAGACGGGGTGCTGCTCTACCCCTCTCACCCGCACCTCGCCCCCAAACACCACCATCCCCTCTTCACCCCCTTCAACTTCTCCTACACTGGTCAGTGGTGCTTTATCTACCTTTGTGTCAGTGGTGGAAGGTAGGCAGTAGTTTGCAGAGCCTCGTATGTTCTTTACCTGGTCAGGAAAATATCTATCCCTAAATGACAGCCATTGCCTGAAGTACAGATCCACATGTTTATCAGCTCTGACACGGTACCCTTCTCTCATCCCTCACAGGTATCTTTAACATTCTGGGTCTTCCGGTGACCCAGTGTCCGTTGGGGCTGAGCGCGGAGGGTTTACCCTTGGGACTGCAGCTGGTAGTGGGGAAGCAGCAGGACCGTCTCTCCCTGGCCACCGCTGTGTTCCTGGAGAAGACCTTCGGTGGTTGGAGAGACCCGGGGAGCATCGCCACGGCCACCACCCAGCTAGATACCTGGCGCGGGGCGTCGACGACCGCATCGTGAATATACAGAGATGTTTATTCTGGGATGAAGGACAGTCCTAGAAGACAGAGGAATGTATGCACTGACACAGACAGGCAGACACACTCACACTGTCTGTTTGCACTTGCCGTCCTGTCAGTCGTCCAGCCTTCTCATTCGTTCTTTAACAACAGAACTGTCGTCAGGTTACTGAGTCACTCGTCCACTACAGTATGTCTGTTGTGTCTTCGTCACAAAGTGCCCTATGCTTGTCCAAAGAGCCTTTATGTGTCCTGTCATTGTGTGTTCCTGGCTTGTGTCCCAAATGACTCCCTATATAGTACACTACATTTGACCAGAGCCCTATTCCCTTCATAGTGCTCTATATTTGACTAGAGCCCTATTCCCTTCATAGTGCCCTACATTTGACCAGAGCCCTATTCCCTTCATAGTGCACTACTTACATATTGCACTACTATGGGTCCCGGTCAAAAGTAGCGCACTATATCGGGAATAGGGTGCCATTTGGGATGCAGGTGGTGACTGTCCGACAGCTATATGTTGCGTCAGGGTTTTGATGTGTAATGTCCAATAAGGTTTTCTCTCTCCACTGTATTTGTCCACCACTAACGAGACGTTGGAATCTGATTGGAGAGAGACGGTATTATGAGAAGGTCATGTGTTATGGTGTAGTCCATGTTCAAATGACGGGTAATTGATGGGTGATGTGATATACCACCACGTCTCTTCAATGACTGGCGCTTTTTCAACAAGTTAACGTGATCTACTGTATAAAGACATGTGCACATTATGATCATTTGAAAGGATATCGTTGATAATGTTTCATATTAAATGTCAATGGTTACTGTCCTACAATTATGCCAGAACAAATATTATAATAAAATGTACATTATACTGAGGACAACATTGTATTTCCTAAGTGTGTTTTTTACATTTTCTCTGTGAAACTGACCATTATATTTCCCCGTAGCAGCAATGGTACACTTCAGGCTGGTTTCCCGGACACAGATTAAGCCATTGAGCATGCTTGTAAATCCAAGAGTGTCCTTAATCGGTATCCGGGAAACCGACCAACAATCTCAGAAATGTAGGCTAATCTTTTCTGCTGACAATGTCTTCTTCAATTTGACCACCGGGGGGAGTATATGCACCAATTACATTTTATCAATAGCATAGAATGTCCGGTTGTCATTGCAAAGGTGGTGTGCTGTTCAGATCTATGATTGAAAGAGAAATGGAGAACCTGAGCTAGTCGATTCAGTTTTTGATTGTGTTCTCAATCAAATGTATTTAGAAAGCCCTTTTTACATCAGCTGATGTCACAAAGTGCTATACAGAAACACAGCCTAAATCCCCAAACAGAAAGCAATGCAGATGTAGAAGCACGGTGGCTGGGAAAACGTTGGTTCCAACACTCCATCACAGATTGGAGTGTTGCGATTCAGAATGAAATCACGCAATGATGTCCTCATTCACCACGCACACACCAGTCCCATAATAGGAATCCGTCATCACTCAGGGCCGTGGATTTATGCCGCCTTCAAAACAACTGGGAACTCAGAATTCTCCGACTTCCGACCTCAGTGCGTTCAAACCAACCGGGTTCAGAAAACAAACGAGCTCCGACTGGGTAAAAATCATTCTAGAGCTCCGACTTTCTGACGTCATGATTTGACCTCGTCTATTTTCCGAGTTCCCAGTTGTTTTGAACGCGGCATTAGAAGTATCTTTCACTTTGAGCTGTCAGTCTTTCATGTGCTCATTACAAACTGATGTGGATGGTCGGGGGAATTTGTCATGCTCAGTGAGGTAATGTTTTGCCTCCTGGTGGAAGCTATGTTGCTTTTGTTTTGTCCTGTAGGTTTTTATGGTTTTTATGTGCCAAGGATAAGGAAAAATGCAGCCTATACACAAACGCATTGTTTTGAATGTCCACTGACAATCCCAACAGTTAAATATGCAATAAAATGTTTTATTCAAATGATCTTTCAAATTCTGCTACTTGCTTTAATGTCAAAAACATATTTATTTCCAGAATCTTTAACCTGACCATATGTTTGAATATCTGAAGTAGTTTGAACTCATCATCAGGGTTTTCAGTTCCAGCGTGTACAGTAAAAGCAGCAGTGGCACAGTGTAACAGAATAATACAATATTAAAAAGAAAAAGTGTCATTGCAGTGACACTTCCGCTTCACGTTATTTTCTCTCAGGCCCCGCCCCGTGTGTCGTCCAATCAGAGAGCTCGTTTAGAAGCGCATCAAGAGAACATTATTATTATGGTTGAGAGATCGACGGCACTGAGACCAAGAAACGGATCGAAATCCACGGTAGATTTACCGTCGATAGACCATCTGCAGTTATTGTAACGATCGATTATTTTATTGTGACTGTTTTGACCGAGAAGCCAACACAATTCCTACATCATCCGATACTGCTTTGCAAAGACAGGTAAACCGTTGGATATCCGGCTTATTCGGCCATTATAGCAATCATCCAGGCAGAAATCCCCCCGGTAATGAATTTACGGTTGTATTCTGAGCGAGCTCTTCCATTATTAACACTACAGTGTCTGATGGGAAGTGCAATCAAGCTCGTTTTATTTTGATGATCTGTCTTGCAGCAATGAATATTTTCGCTGTTTATGTCAGTCAGCTTAATTCACCAGCTCTATTTGTCAAGTGGAGAGGAGCGGGCAGCCGAGGGCATGGTTTATCGCCACACAAGGTGCTTTAGTAGCGGCCGTCTGCTACAGCAACATTGGATCCCATGAACACCCCGTAGGATCGGGATTAATAATAGGGATACAATGTAGCTAGTGTTGATTAATTGTAGCCGACCATATTCAGAATAATATATTGCAATGAGGTGGTGCTGAAAGAATGCGATAGAAAAATGAACAAGAGGGGGAATGGCTGACTATAGTTGAAGGTTTTCCCTTTGACTTGGATGAACTATAAACTATAACGAATAGGCTGTTCTTAAACGACTTCCTTCTCTCCCTGACAGTGACAGCTGTGGTCTTTTTGCATGCAGCAATAGGTTCCATCGCCGCTAGGACGAGCCTGCATCGACTGAGACATTGTGATAGGCTGGCTATAGGAGAAGGAACCGGCTGCATGCACCTCCGCCTCCCTCCTCCACCGTCAGCAGCGAGGACGGTACCGTTCAGTGCCTGTATCACCCGTTAACGGGATGACGAAGTGAACCAAGCCTCCTCACGCACCGAACGCTGGATTCCGCATGAGGACTGAATGAGTGGAAAGAGAGGGAGACAAGAGGTGATGACGATGCTGATCTAGTGAGGAGAAGGGAAAGCCTATTCATTTTCCCGATTGATTTATCAGGACCTTAACAGCCGACACGGGGTCTCTACCGAGGTTTCAACAACCAATTAATCCCCTCGCACGACGGACGACATTTGCCATTCCGAGGCGATGGGAACCGCGCGTAGATGCCGGACTGCGGTTTAAACGTGCACGTGTCTCTCTGTGAAAGCGCCGCTGTGATGGAGCACGACGAAAGTAGCGACGCGGAGGTTGCTGCCGAGCCCCTGCTGCACGGTATTCACGCGCCCAATCGGATCAGGCCCTCGTCGTACCGGGCACTGCGGAGTGCCGTTTCCAGCCTGGCGCGCATCGATGACTTCGTATGTGAGAAGATCGGGTCAGGGTTCTTTTCAGAGGTCTTCAAGGTGAGTCTTCAATGCAAGTTATTAACAAAACCTATTCATTAATTACTGTATAATATTATATTGCAATGCTTAAAAAACGATGTATAGCCTCCTTGTATATATATGCAGCATACTACTACTTGTGCAATGACCCATGAGGTCTGAACCTTGATGGCACAGGAAGTAGTAGTGTGCCCACCCTTTGACCAAGGGCATCACCTCCTCAAGTCCAGCTTGCTACACAAGGTTCATCATAATTTACAGGTCTACAGGTCACACACAGGAACATATGTGTAGGACTGTTGACGGCAGACATCACAACCTTGTTATTCTCAGAATAGATGACAGACCACCCTATGACTCCCCGGAGAGACACATCTCATTAGTACAGCTGCTAGGATCTAGCTACATTACACATAAGTCTTCTGTAGGGGGAGCCGCGCCGCTCGGTCTGAACATTAAAGCACTCGAGTATAGAGAATCATTGCACCATCTAAGCCGCTGTGCACTGCCAGAGAGGTGTGTGTCTCAGTGGTACTGTGCCCTGCCAGAGAGGTGTGTGTCTCAGTGGTACTGTGCCCTGCCAGAGTGGTGTGTGTCTCAGTGGCACTGTGCCCTGCCAGAGAGGTGTGTGTCTCAGTGGTACTGTGCCCTGCCAGAGTGGTGTGTGTCTCAGTGGCACTGTGCCCTGCCAGAGAGGTGTGTGTCTCAGTGGCACTGTGCCCTGCCAGAGAGGTGTGTGTCAGTGGCACTGTGCACTGCCAGAGAGGTGTGTGTCTCAGTGGCACTGTGCCCTGCCAGAGAGGTGTGTGTCTCAGTGGCACTGTGCCCTGCCAGAGAGGTGTGTGTCTCAGTGGTACTGTGCCCTGCCAGAGAGGTGTGTGTCTCAGTGGTACTGTGCCCTGCCAGAGAGTTGTGTGTCTCAGTGGTACTGTGCCCTGCCAGAGACGTGTGTGTCTCAGTGGCACTGTGCCCTGCCAGAGAGGTGTGTGTCTCAGTGGTACTGTGCCCTGCCAGAGAGGTGTGTGTCTCAGTGGTACTGTGCCCTGCCAGAGAGGTGTGTGTCTCAGTGGCACTGTGCCATGCCAGAGAGGTGTGTGTCTCAGTGGCACTGTGCCCTGCCAGAGAGGTGTGTGTCTCAGTGGCACTGTGCCCTGCCAGAGAGGTGTGTGTCTCAGTGGCACTGTGCCCTGCCAGAGAGGTGTGTGTCAGTGGCACTGTGCACTGCCAGAGAGGTGTGTGTCAGTGGCACTGTGCCCTGCCAGAGAGGTGTGTGTCTGTGGTACTGTGCCCTGCCAGAGAGGTGTGTGTCTCAGTGGTACTGTGCCCTGCCAGAGAGTTGTGTGTCTCAGTGGTACTGTGCCCTGCCAGAGACGTGTGTGTCTCAGTGGCACTGTGCCCTGCCAGAGAGGTGTGTGTCTCAGTGGTACTGTGCCCTGCCAGAGAGGTGTGTGTCTCAGTGGTACTGTGCCCTGCCAGAGAGGTGTGTGTCTCAGTGGCACTGTGCCATGCCAGAGAGGTGTGTGTCTCAGTGGCACTGTGCCCTGCCAGAGAGGTGTATGTCTCAGTGGTATTGTGCCCTGCCAGAGAGGTGTATGTCTCAGTGGTATTGTGCCCTGCCCTGCCAGAGAGGTGTGTGTCTCAGTGGCACTGTGCCCTGCCAGAGAGGTGTGTGTCTCAGTGGCACTGTGCCCTGCCAGAGAGGTGTATGTCTCAGTGGTATTGTGCCCTGCCAGAGAGGTGTATGTCTCAGTGGTATTGTGCCCTGCCCTGCCAGAGAGGTGTGTGTCTCAGTGGTACTGTGCCCTGCCCTGCCAGAGAGGTGTGTGTCTCAGTGGTATTGTGCCCTGCCCTGCCAGAGAGGTGTGTGTGTCTCAGTGGTGCTGTGCCCTGCCAGAGAGGTGTATGTCTCAGTGGTATTGTGCCCCTGCCCTGCCAGAGAGGTGTGTGTCTCAGTGGTACTGTGCCCTGCCCTGCCAGAGAGGTGTATGTCTCAGTGGTATTGTGCCCCTGCCCTGCCAGAGAGGTGTGTGTGTCTCAGTGGCGCTGTGCCCTGCCAGAGAGGTGTATGTCTCAGTGGTATTGTGCCCCTGCCCTGCCAGAGAGGTGTGTGTCTCAGTGGTACTGTGCCCTGCCCTGCCAGAGAGGTGTATGTCTCAGTGGTATTGTGCCCCTGCCCTGCCAGAGAGGTGTGTGTGTCTCAGTGGTACTGTGCCCTGCCAGAGAGGTGTATGTCTCAGTGGTATTGTGCCCTCCCAGAGAGGTGTGTGTCTCAGTGGTATTGTGCCCTCCCAGAGAGGTGTGTGTCTCAGTGGTACTGTGCCCTGCCAGAGAGTTGTGTGTCTCAGTGGCACTGTGCCCTGCCAGAGAGGTGTATGTCTCAGTGGTATTGTGCCCCTGCCCTGCCAGAGAGTGTGTGTGTCTCAGTGGCACTGTGCCATGCCAGAGAGGTGTGTGTCTCAGTGGCACTGTGCCCTGCCAGAGAGGTGTATGTCTCAGTGGTATTGTGCCCTGCCAGAGAGGTGTATGTCTCAGTGGTATTGTGCCCCTGCCCTGCCAGAGAGGTGTGTGTCTCAGTGGCACTGTGCCCTGCCAGAGAGGTGTGTGTCTCAGTGGCACTGTGCCCTGCCAGAGAGGTGTATGTCTCAGTGGTATGTGCCCTGCCAGAGAGGTGTATGTCTCAGTGGTATTGTGCCCCTGCCCTGCCAGAGAGGTGTGTGTCTCAGTGGTACTGTGCCCTGCCCTGCCAGAGAGGTGTGTGTCTCAGTGGTATTGTGCCCCTGCCCTGCCAGAGAGGTGTGTGTGTCTCAGTGGGGCTGTGCCCTGCCAGAGAGGTGTATGTCTCAGTGGTATTGTGCCCCTGCCCTGCCAGAGAGGTGTGTGTCTCAGTGGTACTGTGCCCTGCCCTGCCAGAGAGGTGTATGTCTCAGTGGTATTGTGCCCCTGCCCTGCCAGAGAGGTGTGTGTGTCTCAGTGGTACTGTGCCCTGCCAGAGAGGTGTATGTCTCAGTGGTATTGTGCCCTCCCAGAGAGGTGTGTGTCTCAGTGGTATTGTGCCCTCCCAGAGAGGTGTGTGTCTCAGTGGTACTGTGCCCTGCCAGAGAGTTGTGTGTCTCAGTGGCACTGTGCCCTGCCAGAGAGGTGTATGTCTCAGTGGTATTGTGCCCCTGCCCTGCCAGAGAGGTGTGTGTGTCTCAGTGGTACTGTGCCCTGCCAGAGAGGTGTATGTCTCAGTGGTATTGTGCCCTCCCCGAGAGGTGTGTGTCTCAGTGGTACTGTGCCCTGCCAGAGAGTTGTGTGTCTCAGTGGCACTGTGCCCTGCCAGAGAGGTGTGTGTCTCAGTGGTACTGTGCCCCTGCCCTGCCAGAGAGGTGTGTGTCTCAGTGGTACTGTGCCCCTGCCCTGCCAGAGAGGTGTGTGTCTCAGTGGTACTGTGCCCTGCCAGAGAGGTGTGTGTCTCAGTGGTACTGTGCCCCTGTCCTGCCAGAGAGGTGTGTGTCTCAGTGGTACTGTGCCCCTGCCCTGCCAGAGAGGTGTGTGTCTCAGTGGTACTGTGCCCTGCCAGAGAGTTGTGTGTCTCAGTGGCACTGTGCCCTGCCAGAGAGATGTGTGTCTCAGTGGCACTGTGCCCTGCCAGAGAGATGTGTGTCTCAGTGGTACTGTGCCCCTGCCCTGCCAGAGAGGTGTGTGTCTCAGTGGTACTGTGCCCTGCCAGAGAGGTGTGTGTCTCAGTGGTACTGTGCCCTGCCAGAGAGGTGTGTGTCTCAGTGGTACTGTGCCCCTGCCCTGCCAGAGAGGTGTGTGTCTCAGTGGTACTGTGCCCTGCCAGAGAGGTGTGTGTCTCAGTGGTACTGTGCCCTGCCAGAGAGGTGTGTGTCTCAGTGGCACTGTGCCATGCCAGAGAGGTGTGTGTCTCAGTGGCACTGTGCCCTGCCAGAGAGGTGTATGTCTCAGTGGTATTGTGCCCCTGCCCTGCCAGAGAGGTGTGTGTCTCAGTGGCACTGTGCCCTGCCAGAGAGGTGTGTGTCTCAGTGGCACTGTGCCCTGCCAGAGAGGTGTATGTCTCAGTGGTCCCTGCCAGAGGGTGTATGTCTCAGTGGTATTGCCCCTGCCCTGCCAGAGGGTGTGTGTCTCAGTGGTACTGTGCCCTGCCCTGCCAGAGAGGTGTGTGTCTCAGTGGTATTGTGCCCCTGCCCTGCCAGAGAGGTGTGTGTCTCAGTGGTGCTGTGCCCTGCCAGAGAGGTGTATGTCTCAGTGGTATTGTGCCCCTGCCCTGCCAGAGAGGTGTGTGTCTCAGTGGTACTGTGCCCTGCCCTGCCAGAGAGGTGTATGTCTCAGTGGTATTGTGCCCCTGCCCTGCCAGAGAGGTGTGTGTGTCTCAGTGGCGCTGTGCCCTGCCAGAGAGGTGTATGTCTCAGTGGTATTGTGCCCCTGCCCTGCCAGAGAGGTGTGTGTCTCAGTGGTACTGTGCCCTGCCCTGCCAGAGAGGTGTATGTCTCAGTGGTATTGTGCCCCTGCCCTGCCAGAGAGGTGTGTGTGTCTCAGTGGTACTGTGCCCTGCCAGAGAGGTATATGTCTCAGTGGTATTGTGCCCTCCCAGAGAGGTGTGTGTCTCAGTGGTATTGTGCCCTCCCAGAGAGGTGTGTGTCTCAGTGGTACTGTGCCCTGCCAGAGAGTTGTGTGTCTCAGTGGCACTGTGCCCTGCCAGAGAGGTGTATGTCTCAGTGGTATTGTGCCCCTGCCCTGCCAGAGAGGTGTGTGTGTCTCAGTGGTATTGTGCCCTCCCAGAGAGGTGTGTGTCTCAGTGGTACTGTGCCCTGCCAGAGAGTTGTGTGTCTCAGTGGCACTGTGCCCTGCCAGAGAGGTGTGTGTCTCAGTGGTACTGTGCCCTGCCCTGCCAGAGAGGTGTGTGTCTCAGTGGTACTGTGCCCCTGCCCTGCCAGAGAGTGTGTGTCTCAGTGGTACTGTGCCCTGCCAGAGAGGTGTGTGTCTCAGTGGTACTGTGCCCTGTCCTGCCAGAGAGGTGTGTGTCTCAGTGGTACTGTGCCCCTGCCCTGCCAGAGAGGTGTGTGTCTCAGTGGTACTGTGCCCTGCCAGAGAGTTGTGTGTCTCAGTGGCACTGTGCCCTGCCAGAGAGATGTGTGTCTCTCAGTGGCACTGTGCCCTGCCAGAGAGATGTGTGTCTCAGTGGTATTGTGCCCCTGCCCTGCCAGAGAGGTGTGTGTCTCAGTGGTACTGTGCCCTGCCAGAGAGGTGTGTGTCTCAGTGGTACTGTGCCCTGCCAGAGAGGTGTGTGTCTCAGTGGTACTGTGCCCTGCCCTGCCAGAGAGGTGTGTGTCTCAGTGGTACTGTGCCCTGCCAGAGAGGTGTGTGTCTCAGTGGTACTGTGCCCCTGCCCTGCCAGAGAGGTGTGTGTGTCTCAGTGGTACTGTGCCCTGCCAGAGAGGTGTGTGTCTCAGTGGTACTGTGCCCTGCCAGAGAGGTGTGTGTCTCAGTGGTACTGTGCCCTGCCCTGCCAGAGAGGTGTGTGTCTCAGTGGTACTGTGCCCTGCCAGAGAGATGTGTGTCTCAGTGGCACTGTGCCCTGCCAGAGAGATGTGTGTCTCAGTGGTACTGTGCCCCTGCCCTGCCAGAGAGTGTGTGTGTCTCAGTGGTACTGTGCCCTGCCAGAGAGGTGTGTGTCTCAGTGGTACTGTGCCCTGCCAGAGAGGTGTGTGTCTCAGTGGTACTGTGCCCCTGCCCTGCCAGAGAGGTGTGTGTCTCAGTGGTACTGTGCCCTGCCAGAGAGGTGTGTGTCTCAGTGGTACTGTGCCCTGCCCTGCCAGAGAGGTGTGTGTGTCTCAGTGGTACTGTGCCCTGCCAGAGAGGTGTGTGTCTCAGTGGTACTGTGCCCTGCCAGAGAGGTGTGTGTCTCAGTGGTACTGTGCCCCTGCCCTGCCAGAGAGGTGTGTGTCTCAGTGGTACTGTGCCCTGCCAGAGAGGTGTGTGTCTCAGTGGTACTGTGCCCTGCCAGAGAGGTGTGTGTCTCAGTGGTACTGTGCCCCTGCCCTGCCAGAGAGGAGGAGAGGACTGTGTGATTACAGGAGAACAGGTCGCGCTCACTGCTCACACTAAGCTGATTACCTCTCAGGCTCTCACAACCTCTGTGTGTGTTTCTGTGTGTGTGTTTACAGTGTGTGCATCTTCAATTTTAACTCTAGCAACTTCACTGTGAACTGAATGTGTGATGGTGAGCACATCAGTGTGTGGGGACTTGTGTGTGTTTGTTTTAAAACCTCAAGGTCTGTGACTGCTGTATAAATGCCCATGTCGTTACCACAGACTATTAACATGACAGTCAATGTGTTCACTGGGTCAAGATACAGTAGATTACTGATACACATCATCAATGTAATCACTGGGTCAAGATACAGTAGATTACTGATACACAACATCAGTATGTTCACTGGGTCAAGATACAGTACATTACTGATACACAACATCAATGTGATCACTGGGTCAAGATACAGTACATTACTGATACACAACATCAATGTAATCACTGGGTCAAGATACAGTACATTACTGATACACAACATCAATGTGATCACTGGGTCAAGATACAGTACATTACTGATACACAACATCAATGTGATCACTGGGTCAAGATACAGTACATTACTGATACACAACATCAATGTGTTCACTGGGTCAAGATACAGTACATTACTGATACACAACATCAATGTGATCACTGGGTCAAGATACAGTACATTACTGATACACAACATCAATGTAATCACTGGGTCAAGATACAGTACATTACTGATACACAACATCAATGTGATCACTGGGTCAAGATACAGTACATTACTGATACACAACATCAATGTAATCACTGGGTCAAGATACAGTACATTACTGATACACAACATCAATGTGATCACTGGGCCAAGATACAGTACATTACTGATACACAACATCAATGTGATCACTGGGCCAAGATACAGTACATTACTGATACACAACATCAATGTGATCACTGGGCCAAGATACAGTACATTACTGATACACAACATCAATGTGATCACTGGGTCAAGATACAGTACATTACTGATACACAACATCAATGTGTTCACTGGGTCAAGATACAGTACATTACTGATACACAACATCAATGTGATCACTGGGTCAAGATACAGTACATTACTGATACACAACATCAATGTAATCACTGGGCCAAGATACAGTACATTACTGATACACAACATCAATGTGATCACTGGGCCAAGATACAGTACATTACTGATACACAACATCAATGTAATCACTGGGTCAAGATACAGTACATTACTGATACACAACATCAATGTGATCACTGGGCCAAGATACAGTACATTACTGATACACAACATCAATGTGATCACTGGGTCAAGATACAGTACATTACTGATACACAACATCAATGTGATCACTGGGCCAAGATACAGTACATTACTGATACACAACATCAATGTGATCACTGGGTCAA
>NW_026285936.1:0-51146 GCF_023373465.1 Oncorhynchus keta | reverse complement strand
CCCCCTAAATAAATCAATATCAGTCAATATATTTTTTCTGTGATTTATTTTTTTCGTCAACCGTTCCATCGCATCTTAGACGTTTTCGGTTTTCATCCTAAACGTCCTATCAGTTCGGCACACGGACTGGGGGAGGCTGCTGCTGCACAAGTGACTGTTGGCCTTTCTTCAGCAAAGATGGCGGACAGAAATACGAGGATGGAAGCAAATGTAAGGGATTATAACGTCATAATGTACAGTTGACAGGAATGTTAGTTAATGGAGAGACAAACGATTATGCTTGTTTTAAATCATAGTTCATTTACGTAAATCGTGATTTAGCCAGCTAGCTGGGCTAGTTTTATAGGTGTTGTGACATGAGTATGAAATTGTCATTCTGGTTGTTTTAGGGACACCTTAAACAACCCACAAACCAGGCGGTCGTTTTGTGAAAAAGTGGATGTATAGAATCTAGCTGGCTGAAGAATTCACTGCAAATTGAATGTACAAATTTGTATTTGCCATGCAGATAGATGAAATAACGTATGTATTGTGCAGTTGACTGCAGTGGATGATTAAAAATCCCTGTATGCCCATGGATGTGTAGCGAGCTGTCTAGCCGATCTGTGTATGGACCCAAATGTTTGGTATACATATTAGTTCAGAACCTAGCTATGAACCTCAACTATCATAGCCAGTTGATTCAACTTCAAAACAGCCTGAATGACATTAATGAAGCCTATGGATTGAGTAGAATATAATATCATGTTTTGCCAAGGATTCAAGTCAAATATACATGTAGTTATTACCATGCATGAGATCCCCACATTGTAGCCTGTACATTTAATATATTCACTGATCATGTACTCTACCTTGGCAAATTAATGTGCAGTTTAGGTATGAATGTCTTTGAGGTGATCAAATTCCTGTCTTTGAATGACGCCGTGTCTGCATGTATGTATTACAATTATACACTTCAACAGTGTTTACCAATCTTGGTCCTGGGACATTAATGGTTACACATTGTAACTAATAGACTAGAAACAGGATTTAACTAGTTAATTCATATATACAGAAATATAATTTTTTAAACACTACACTTCCTATGCATCATGTAAATACTCTTAACACCGGTTCATCTCAACATCTAATGCCCTTCATCTGCATTGATCTGATAAACACAGGATAGGTGGAGTATTTCATCACATTACACTTCATTTCAACCAGTAGAGAATGTGAAACGCTTTATTGAAAAACTCATTATCCAAGTGTTATAAATACAAGTTCAATCTGTCCATCAATGCACATCTGTTGTGAATTATAAAAACAGAGGAAGAAAGAGGAGGAGAGAGAGGTGTTAAAGACAGAAAGGGAAAGAGGAGGAGGAGAGAGAGGTGTTAAAGACAGAAAGGGAAAGAGGAGGTGGAGAGAGAGGTGTTAAAGACAGAAAGGGAAAGAGGAGGAGGAGAGAGAGGTGTTAAAGACAGAAAGGGAAAGAGGAGGAGGAGAGAGAGGTGTTAAAGACAGAAAGGGAAAGAGGTAAACACATAGGAGCAGGGAAGGCAGCACATGATTAATGAATCACAGTGCTACATAACTGTTCTCTCAGTTCATCACAATTACATAACCATTGGGCCGACTAGAGACACTGTTATCTTAAAAGCAGGTGAGGTGGCGATGATGGGACTGGGGGTTGGCATCCTCTCACATCAAAACATACCTGCAGACGAGAGACAGATGGAGAGAGTGAGCATGTTTAAGCCTTGTGTATTTATTTTTAATCTAACATTGTTAATCATCAATCAGGAGGTGAAATGCAAAACTGACCTGGGATTAACTCTGGGACTACTGGCATCTCTCTCACATAACTCTGGATCATTAACTCTGACTACTGCATCTCTATCTGTATTTCAATGTAAAACATCTCTTTAATAATACTTCCTGTATAATATAAACTGACCTGGGATCATTAACTCTGGGACTACTGCATCTCTATCTGTATTTCAATGTAAAACATCTCTTTAATAATACTTCCTGTTTACCTGACCAACTGACCTTTCACCTCTGATCATGCTGTGTCCTCTATGTAGCCAATTCAGATGCAGGAGGGGTTCACCGACACAGCTGATATAACCTAGAGGATTTAGGGAGAAGGGGAGAGAGGGATGAAGTGAAGGAGAGAGACCGTTATTGAGAAAATAAGGTAGTTAAAGTGACAGTGTTCAACTGGAATCTGTGTGTGGCCTCACCTGGTGTCCACACCACACTAAGTGGCTGCAGAGTACTTTATGCTGAAAAACTATATCTGCTTTTGGTTAAGTTATAATGATGGTAGAACCCTTTTTACGTCCTAAAAATAATGTATGCATTGCATGCTTACGTTTCACGTGTTAGTCATCAGTTATCTTGCTTACATTCTTCTTCCTGTATCCTTCTGACCATAGTACGTCCAGCTGTCATAAACGTACGTATGGTCTTGGTTAATGTACTCTTTCAAAAATAGAGTATCGCCTGAGTGTCATATGGCCTGGGTGAACTTGACATTGGTGTCTGTCTTTAAGCGACATCTCGTCCATCTGCTGACTGGACGTAGTTGAGTAAATATAAATGAATAAAGACAGACACCAATGTCAAGTACAATAGCCTTGTTTGTGCATTGTACAAATCCCTACACGTGGAGTCCGGGGAACAGTCCGGCTAGTCGAATACCTATCAACTAGACTCCGTAACAAAAACCCACATGGGGGCTTATTTGACACCAAATCAACAACAGAAATTACTAAAACACAAATTGCTAATGTAGGATGTAAAAGGTGGATTTTATGATGTAATGTCAACTTAATACATTTCTATCCCAGGACCATTCAATTTTCAACTCACCCACAGCAATTCTCCATAAATCTGCTGTGGATTACCCAGAATCCCGAAATAAATGAATACATATGTGATCATTCAAAAACATATCTGTTTGTGCTTATAGGGAACCAGATCTTCAATACAACTAAGTTACTAAGTCTTTAACCACACTGTGTTGTTACACTGGTGAGTTAAAACTCAGGCGTCCTACACTTTAACTTGTTGTCTGAAAACAAAATTAACATTTTACTCAACTGCGTTACCCACTCCAGTCAGCAGATGGCGGTCTGAGACTTTAAGGTGATGCTGCTGGTGTGACGTATAATGTAGTGGACGGAACGCTTCTTTCAACAGCAGCAACAGTTTGTCAGAAACCTCGGTAGCTTGCAAGACAAAATAGCCGAACCAATATAGCTCTTTAGACGCTGTCGTGCATATTAGCCACTGTGTTTTAAACACACTTCTGTCGTCTACTTAGTTATCCGTTTTAATTTCATATTTACGGTGTTATTATTATTCAGCTGCGGGCTGGTTAAGTTAGCATGAGCCTAGCTAGCTAACGTCCCCGGCCATGCGGTCACCAAGCTACTCTCCTTCTAAAGAGGAAGATATCACAGTAAAACAAAAAGTAGAGGGTGAGGCCGTTTCTGTGAAAGAAGAGGAGGATGTTTCAGTAAAAGGAGAGGAGAGTGCAGTTTATGGCTGGAAGAGGAGATGACTGTTACATCGAAAAAGGAGGAGGAACCTGGATATCTGGGCCCGGTTTCCCAAACGCATCTTATGGCATCCAATGGTTCTTACGATGAACTTAGCCATAAGATGGTATTGAGAAACAGTTCCTTGATTAACACTAGTAAGTACTGTCTTAAAATCAGAGGCACAAACTCTGCAGTTGTTGGACTGATGTTTGGTGTTAAAGTGGAAATCTATTGTGACATTTAAATTATTAATTTATAGCCATTGATTCTTGAAGAATATAACACATGCCTCATGAGCTGAGTTCAACTGTTTTCCCCATCAGAACCCCAAATAAGCTTTTTTTACTCTAATGTTTAGAAACATTGTAAATCATCACTGTATAGCCTCAACATGGTTAAAACTATAATGTTGATATAATGGATGGTCAGTCCTTGCATCCATAGGTCTGTCTGTAGTTACATTTCTCCAATCCCATAATCATTTTATTACCAAAATAGTGGTGGAATGACAGATTTGTTATTGTTTGAACTGCAGATTGCTGGGTTGTGTGTGTTTTTTAAGCAGCATCAAAATGACTGCCCAGAGACTTGGTTTGGTGAACAGCTGAGGGATGGGGGAAGGAGAAGTGTAACCACTCTCAAATTCATAGCGAAAGCTATTGTAGCAACCGTAACCCAACAACTAGCGAACATATCAAGAGGTTCCGACATCTTGGCGTAACAGTTATAAGGTGTTGGCTTACAGTCACTGGACCCAGGTTTTAGTTCAGCTCAGGGCCTCTCCCTGAATTCACTATGAATACAAGGACTGGCCATCCATGATGTCACAATGATTGTTTTAAACAGGTTTCTAGGCTATATAGTATGTTCTAGAATTCATCCATGACGAGAATTCAACCATAATTAGAGGTCGACCGATTATGATTTTTCAACACCGATAACGATTATTGGAGGACCAAAAAAGCAGATTCCGATTAATCGGCCAATTTTAAAAAATGTATTTGTAATAAAGACAATTACAACAATACTGAATGAACACTTATTTTAACTTAATATAATACATCAATAAAATACATTTAGCCTCAAATAAATAATGAAACATGTTCAATTTGGTTTAAATAATGCAAAAACAAAGTGTTGGAGAAGAAAGTAATATGTGCCATGTAAAAAAGCTAACGTTTCAGTTCCTTGCTCAGAACATATGAAAGCTGGTGGTTCCTTTTAACATGAGTCTTCAATATTTCCAGGTAAGAAGTTTTAGGTTGTAGTTATTATAGGAATTATAGGACTATTTCCCTCTATACCATTCGTATTTCATTAACCTTTGACTATTGGATGTTCTTAATATTTACGCTTTAGTATTGCCGGTGTAACAGTATAGCTTCCATCCCTCTCCTCGCTCCTCCCTGGGCTTTGGGAACACAACGACAACAGCCACCCTCGAGGCAGCGTTACCCATGCAGAGCAAGGGGAACAACTACTTATTCAGAGAGGGTGATGTTTGAACCGCTAAGCGCACGCTAACTAGCTAGCCATTTCAATTCGGTTACACCAGCCTCATATCATCAACCATGTGTGGTTAACTAGTGATTATGATTGATTATTTTTTTATAAGATAACTTTAATGATTTTATTGATGTTTTATATTAAGTTAAAATAAGTCTTCATTCAGTATTGTTGTAATTGTCATTATTACAAATACATTAAAAAAATATATTTTAAAATCAGTATCGGCTTTTTTGGTCCTCCAATAATCGGTATCGGCATTGAAAAATCATAATCGGTCCTCTAATCCAAAGTAGTGTGAAATGCACTCATTAGCAACCTGGAAATGGAGGTTACTCCCCTGAGTTTTCCCCATTCAGAATACATTGCTCACCTTTTTGAAAAACTAAAAGTCTTTGTATCACCATTTTTTCTCATTAGGCAGATATACTACATACAATTTTAGCAAACACAGAAAGGGCCTATATTGGAGACCAAATGTCGTCTGGCACACTGCTTAGAGTTTCAACAACATGATTTACTTATTTCTAGTCTACAATCTTAGATGTTACTACTAATGTGAAAACAAGACAAAATATGACTATTCTTGCTCATTTTAAGACAACTGTCAAATAATCATTACATTCATTACAGACAACAATTGTTGTACAACATCATGGCTACGCTGTTGGCATCACCTTTTACAGTGGATTACCGCTGTTGTGGGCCTTTAATCATCTGTCTGACTTTGTTGTTCACACAGGAGAGAGACGGGACTACCGTGGATCCTCTGGGGAGCCTCAACAACCTCATGATGCTGACAAGGCAGAGAAGAGTCTCTCCACATTAGAACACCCCAAGAAACACCTGCAGAGATCCACAGGGAAGAGAACTCTCTGCTGCTCTGACTGTGGGAAGAGATTCACCTCATCAGGCATTACAATTCATCAGCGAACACACACAGGGGAGAAATCTTATAGCTGTGATCAATGTGGGAAGAGTTTTACTACATCTGGATCTCTGACTTTACACCAGAGAACACACACAGGAGATAAATCCTATAGCTGTGATGAATGTGGGAAGAGTTTTGCCCAATCTGGAGCGCTGACAGTGCACCAGAGAATACACACAGGAGAGAAACCTTATAGCTGTGGTCAATGTGGGAAGAGTTTTCGTCAATCTGGAGATCTGAGAGTGCACCAGAGAACACACACAGGAGAGAGAGACCTTATAGCTGTGATCAATGTGGGAAGAGTTTTTCCCAATCTGGAGCGCTGACAGTGCACCAGAGAATACACACAGGAGAGAAACCTTATAGCTGTAGTCAATGTGGGAACAGTTTTGCTGCATCAAGAACTCTGACTCAACACCAGAGAATACACACAAGAGAGAAATCCTTTGTCTGTGAATAATGTGGGAAGAGTTTTGGTCAATCTGGCCATCTGGTATCACACCATAGAGCACACACAGGAGAGAAATCGTATTGCTGTGATCAGTGTGCCAAGAGATACTTTAATAAAAGATCTCTGATCAAACATCAGAAAATACATACATGAATGAGTTATTTCATGATATCAATGAAAAAATGTCACAATGTAGAATGTTTTAACATTGTAGTAGGAGTATTTTAATGATGTCACAATGTAGAACCCTAAATGTTTGTCCTCTGTTCTATTGATTTCAACATGATATGGATATTAGCCTCGGGGGGGAAATCCAGGCTCTGAAATGGAAGAGTATTATTTAACAAAAATTGATTAACAAAAAAATTGTTTTGTTACACTTACCACGTTCGTGATCCACTTGAATCAAAATGCAACACTTCAAAATGTATCAGGCTGTTTTCTGCAAGTTGTCCTCTAACCAAGGATGTACACATTACTCCCAGATTCCTTGTGGTTTTTGAGCTGTTAGCTTTAACAGGACATGCAACCCCATCTCTCTCCTCTTCCACAAATGATTTTAGAATGATATCGATGAGTTATAACAAATAAGTGTTGTGTTCCTTTGTTTAGTGACTCCTACATTTAAATGCCTCACTCCAACATGTAGCTGACTGTCTTCTGCAGGTTGTCCTCTAACCAGTGAGGTGAAATATATCTCCCATTTCCATGTGTTTGTTTAAGTTGTGTTAGTTTCAACAGCACGTACAACCTAATTTCCCCTCTAATCGATATCAGTGATTTATTGCTTCTTGTCAAAACAGTGTTTTTGGTGCTTGTGGAGTTCATAAGGAGCTTGTTTTAAAAATTACAAGAAATATTATTATTGTGGCAGATGTTTGTCTATATAGCACATTTTATGTTTAGGTTTTCAATTTATCCCAAACTGTTTCTGCATATTGGTTATTGATTTGGAGACATTAAAAGTGTGTTTTGACATTGGGGATATCACACCTAGCAAAATGTCATTGAAAAGACGTTGAAAATGAGACTGTAACCGAATATTTAATATTTACATTTCATGTAACATTTAGTAATCATAATTATTTATGCAACCAACTGACAATTTTTGGGTACAATTATATTGACGTTGTTGCCCTGCTTTTAAAATATCAGGGTTAATTTTCCAGCCTGCTGAAGGTGTGGTGGAGAGGTAAACACCACCCCCTGCTCTACCAGGGACTTGAGGTGGTCTCCCACAGTCCATTTCTTGACTGCCCCTGCAACACATAAATAAATACATACATTTAGTCATATTATAGAAAACATTAAAAGTAATCGATATGTAAAGAGGTGGGGTGAATGAGTGGGGAAAAGTACATTCTACACAAATGACCATAATAGCAAAGAACAAATGTGTGTGCCTGAGACCTCTTCTCTCTCGGAGGACCTGAGCCTTAGGACCATGCCTCAGGACTACCTGACATGATGACTCCTTGCTGTCCCCAGTCCACCTGGCCGTGCTGCTGCTCCAGTTTCAACTGTTCTGCCTTATTATTATTCGACCATGCTGGTCATTTATGAACATTTGAACATCTTGGCCATGTTCTGTTATAATCTCCACCAGGTTTCTTCCTAGGTTTTGGCCTTTCTAGGGAGTTTTTCCTAGCCACCGTGCTTCTACACCTGCATTGCTTGCTGTTTGGGGTTTTAGGCTGGGTTTCTGTACAGCACTTTGAGATATCAGCTGATGTATGAAGGGCTATATAAATCAATTTGATTTGAAATTAACTTTCATACAGCCAGAAGGGGTGAGAAATTACACCAATATCAGTGGTCAATTTGCACTAATGTAAATAAACATGGATGATGGAACATATTCCCTTTTGCTGATGTGATGAACCACTAAGGGGACATAAATATTTACCATCTAAACCATGTGTGACCTCTCACCTCTCTGGCTGTAGAAGTGTTCTTCCTAACCAGTCCCTCAACAGCTCTCTGACTGAGCTCCACCCTTACTGGGTCTTCAGAGGAGAGGAAGGCTGAGGAGGGTTGGAAGGATGAATGGATCAGTCACTCAAAGTGTAGAGCTGCTGTCTGACAAAATCACAATTTTAGTAGTTTATTAAAATAAACAAGGCTTTATGACTGCTGAATACCAACTATCAATCACTTAGATTGTGTAATTTCAGGTAGCGATACATCATTGGGACGTCCCTAGTCAATTGAAGTTTACATTTAAAATGGTTAAGTTAGAGATTAAGGTTAGGGATGTCCCAAGAATCCCAGATAGCATTGACCATTGTGCATTTGTAACCGATGTGAAATGGCTGGCTAGTTAGCGGGGTGTGCGTTAATAGCGATGGTAACGATGCTTTGTGGGAGGCAGTTGTTAATGTGTGCAGAGTCCCTGGTTCGAGCCCAGGTAGGGGCGAGGAGAGGGGCGGAAGCTATACTGTTACACATTCTTCAGTCTCTTTTAAGTAGCCGGTGTAAAAGAAACACAGTCATGACAAGTAGGCGCTCAGGTCATTATGGTCATTGTAGTTTAAAAAAATACCATCTAATTATGCGTAACTGTATGTGGGGTTGTTAGAGAAGAATGTGTTCTTTCTATTCCAGGGGACAGCAGAGGAACTTCATCGATTCCACTCCTTCGTCAATACAAGCAGTGAACATCTGAAATTCACCCTCACCTTTAATGCGCATGAAACAGGTTACCAAATGGTTGGACTATACTTTTCTCATCAATCATCTTAAATACCATACTTAACTGTAAATCAACCAATCCTTACCTATGATGTTAACTACAACAGAAATAACTTAAAATGTATAACTTTAAATTAAATCAATCGTTTGCACTCATGACTTGAGTGATTAAAGTAAACCAACGTTTTGGAAATACATAATGCCATCTAACCAATCAAAGAATGTTAGCTATATGCAGTTATCTTAGACAGCCAGCTAACGTTAGCTATTTAGCCAAATAGCTATTAGCCTAAACAACATAACCAACCAGCACGGTTGTGGTCAGCAGAGACCAACTACCGGAGACCAATTAGATCCCAACTAACAGTAAGCCAAGGTGGAAAAAGTTACAAAACTCCCGTAGTCGAATTCACAGAAAACATGCTGAAAAGTAGTGATGGGGAAACAAAGCTTCCTGAAGCATTGGCTCTTTCCAGATAATTGTTTAAAAAATAAATTAAAAAAGTTCATTACTCAAGGCTTTGAGCGACACAGAATTTAGAAAAGCCACATTTTGAAAGATGACGTCCCCCACCGTAGCAGCGTAGCCTTCATGTCTTCTACGAAACCACGGGCCTTGATCGAGAGCATCAAGTCTATGCTGCATTGTGGGTAAACGGTGACTGGCTGACTGATTTATAAATAATAATGGGTAGTTATTTATGATGCAAGGTGATTTGTAAATCAGTCAGTCAGCAGTCAGCAGCCACCTGCACTGTCGGCTGCAATGTCGAACGAGCCCAAATTAATCAAAACCAATCAGGTGTTCGACGAAATGATTCATCAGACGTCATTGATCACGTGCTGCTGATAAAGGGACACTACTTTGAATTATACCGCTTAGCGACTTCAGTACATGCCTCATAGCTCCAGTCTCAAACTTAACCCCGTTCCTGATTATGAAGAAGAGGTGGTCTGCCTGCTGGATGGAGAAAGACGCTCTCGTGGAAGAGGAGGCTGTTACAATACAAAAACAAGTAGAGGTTGAGGCTGTTACCGTGAAAGAAGAAGAGAAAGAGGTCTCAGTTAAAGAAGAGGAAGACTCGTTCATAGTCAAAGAGGGGGACGGCGACGTTTCAGTGAAAGAAGAAGAAGAAGAAGAAGAAGAAGAGGGGGGAGGTGACTGTCACATCGGAAAATGAAGAAGAGGAGGAAACTGGATATCAGGGCCCGGTTTCCCAAGCGCATCTTAAGGCGTCCGATGGTTCTAACGATGAACCGGCCCTGATTAACCCTAGTAAGTACTGTCTTAACAGAAGCACAAACTCTGCAGTTGTTGAACTGATGTGCGGTGTTAATGGGGAAATTTGCAATTGCTACATCCATATTTTGACTTTTAAATGTATTTATAGGCATTGATTCTTGGTGAATATAACGCATGCCTCATGAGCTTAGTTCAACTGTTTACCCCATCAGAACCCCAAATAAGCTTTTTTCTTTACTCCGGTGTTTAGAAACATTGTAAACCATCACTGTATAGCCTCAACATGGTTAAAACTATAATGTTGATATCATGGATGGTCAGTCTATGAATTTGAGTAGTTACATTTCTCCAGCCCCATCCATCATCTTATTACCAAAATAGTGGTGTAATTACAGCTTTGTTATTGGTTGATTGAATGTTGTGTGTTTCTTTTTAAAGGGGCCACCTAGTTTTTCAACAAACAAAATGGCTGCCCAGAGACCTGAGCTGTGTTAGAATACTCATACTAACCGTACTGTTTGTGATGTTAATTGAGTATATAGTTTGCTTATTATAGTATGATGTAGTTAGTATGCCAAAAGTTCCCGGATGTCGTACTAAATTCACCAAAATATGAAATATACACGCAGTACCTTACGGCCCATAATGCAATTCTTCAGGAAATGGGCGTGACTTCACATCGATGAAAATATTCAGCCAAAGTCCAACAAGAGTGGATACAAATGAACTGCTTTAAAAACCTGTTGGTACTAGGGGGCAGTATTTTCATTTTTGGAAAAATAACGTTCCCAAATTAAACAGGATATTTTGCCAGGACAAGATGCTAGAATATGCATATAATTGACAGCTTAGGATAGAACACACTCTAAAGTTACAAAAACTGTAATAAATATTGTCTGTGAGTATAACATAACTGATGTTACAGGCGAAAGCCTGAGAAAAATCCAATCCGGAAGTTATCTTTTGAAAGCCCTGCGTTCCGATGCGTCCCTATTGAGCTGTGAACCAGATTACGCTTTCTACGTACAGCAGTACAGTTTCTCCAATCGCTTCTACTGAGAAACCAATTGTCCCGGTTGATATATTATCGAATAGATATTTGAAAAACACATTGAGGATTGATTATAAACAACAGAAGCTAATTGTTTAAATGTTTCTGTCGATATTATGAAGCTAGTTGTTTAAATGTTTCTGTCGATATTATGAAGCTAATTGTTTAAATGTTTATGTCAATATTTTGAAAATATGAGATTACAGGATGATAAAAGCCTAAACTGTATAAATCCAATATATTTCACTAATTAACAAAAGGCTGTAATATAATGTAATACTGTAATATATAAATCCAATATATTTCACTTGTGATTTTCATGAATAGGAATATTTTCTAGGAAGATTTATGTCCGTTGCGTTATGCTAATTAGTGTGGGATGGGGTGTCACTAGAGGTTAAATAATTATGACAAATGTTGAGCAATGTAATAAAGTAATGACTTTACAAATAAGTTACGTTACACGTTATGTGCTACACTATCCTTACAAAACGTAGCATATCTTTACAGCAGTATGTATGGTATGTTAACTAGCTACCTAACGTTAGTTGGCTACTTATACTTCAAACTTGCCAGTATAGTAACTATAAGTAAAATGGTAAGAGTGTGTTTTTCTCTGATTTGTGTTTAGCAAGCTTCCAACGTTAGCCAGTTAGCTTGGGTGCTTCACTGTCATTGTGAGGTCAGAACGCTTGGATCGACCCTCAGCCATATAGTATTAGTTTACAAACAGTGGTGTTACACAAGCTTATGTTTTGGTTTCTGGTGGGGTAATACGGCTGAAACATTTGAGGCACATGTAAGTTATATTCTATAAGAATCAATGGTTATATATTAAATGGGTCTTTCTATAACTGCCAGTGTAGATTTCCTGTTAGGGTCAAATTGTTAAGAGCTGTTGATAAGTCATTAGCTGTGTTAGAATACTCATACTAACCATACTATTTGTGATGTTAATTGAGTATATAGTATGCTTATTGGTCATAGTGTGATATAGTTAGTATGCCAAAAGTTTCAGTATATAGTAAATGGGTCTTTCTATAACTGCCAGTGTAGATTTCCTGTTGGGGTCAAATTGTTAAAGCTGTTGATAAGTCATTGAATAATATTCTGGCAATTATTTTCATGCCATTACATTAAAATCGAAAGATTGACTTTTCTTAGCAAGGTGTTGCTTAAATAATGTTAGCTGCTAATCGCTAGTTAGCGGGCTAGCTAGCTTGCTAAATGTATTAAGAGTCAGAGCAAACGTAGCTAGCTAATACTGCCTGGTACCAGTGCTGTTGTAGGCCTAGATAAGCATGTTTGTGCTGCGGTATCTTATCAGAGAGGAGTAAGCAGGGTATGAATATGTTGGCTAGCTAGCCGGCTACATGAACTAAGAAAACAACATGTAATGTAACATCTAATTAGGGTCAACTGGAAACACTGACCATCACTTTGGTTCCTACCATGTCTTCTTCTCTGAGGTTTATCAGACTATGCTCATCAAGTGTATTGCCCACCTACTGTACGGGGTTGTAAAAAATAACCAAAACACAAAAAAAATTGGGATTAACAAATCATACTAATTACGTAAAATAAACACATACCAAGTTCACTCCATAACCCTGAATTTCAAACAAAAATGGTACTATTCAGATCCCCACACAGGTTCATGAACCTGAGAGGGCTGGAACGTCTTCATTCCGTTCTCCCTGTAACATTTAGTCTGAAGTCCTGGAGATCCAGAAATCCATTTGCCGCCTTCACAATGATGTCTTCTTAGATGTTTTATTAGATGTTTTATTAGTTTATTATTAAAGCAATTTCTCATTGCTCTATAAACACAACAATTGTAGTCCACCTCATTTCACTATCCACCTTGTCTGTGTGTTGGGATCCTTCTCCTGCATGGCTTCACTGTAGACTGTGGGACATGAACTACCTTGTCCTCTCTACTCCTTCAGCTATTTTCACTGCCTCCACGTAGGACACCTGTGGATGGGCATATCCTAGCTACTACAACCTCCTTCATTCGTTTTCACTCCGGGAACTTGGGAACGTGATTCCCATCACAATTACAACATGCTTCATCTGACTATGACATATTTATTCCTTCGACAAGCACTTGCCACATGTCCAACCTTTTTACAATTGTAACACTGCAGTGGTTCTGTATATCTCACTTACCCAGGTTTTACATCAGATGGGAGAACCACTTCACCAAACCACAGTAAAACCTTCTGTGTATCAGTCGTTTTAATCCACATGAGTCTACCTGAAATGTTTAACCTAAACCACGCAAAGCTTTCTCCTTTTGCGCTGTTGACACACAATCGGCATCATACCACTCCTGGTCACTCGAACCGATTCCACTTTACCCAATTCATCCTTCACCATCTTTGAGACCGTTAACAGGTCACCCACAAAAACATCCTTGCTGATGATTCCCACTCTGACCCTAAACTGCTGTTCATTACCAACTTTAGCCCTTTTCACTCCACTGTCGTCCACAGTCTCACCAACTGTACTCACGCCAAGATAATCCCTCAATGCTTCCTCCATTGCTCCTCCAGTCATCCCCCGGACTCCCTCGCTCTGTGCTGTGAGAGTTTGTGTTCTCAAAGTAGCACCTATATTGTTTTCATTCCAGCACATCTGTTGTTTATCCAACTTGTTAACCCTTTCGTCTGCACTACTTGCTGTCATTTCCCTTCCTGATTTTCCTCTCTTGGATGTCTCCACCATGCTCCTACTCTGTCAGTAATTCCTCCCTGGTTTATTAATTGGTAGTCATGTCAAATAACAACAAGCTCTCAACCTGCTCCACTACAACCCCTTTGATGAGAATGGAGGCATGCTCAGTGTTTAGTTCCAGGGTCCTTCGCTTAGTGATGCGCTTTGAAGGACTATGCTGTTGGCCGCTGAGCTGTAGTCAATGAACAGCATTCTCACATAGGTGTTCCT
The DNA here is from genome assembly GCF_023373465.1 of Oncorhynchus keta. Taxonomy (NCBI): domain Eukaryota; kingdom Metazoa; phylum Chordata; class Actinopteri; order Salmoniformes; family Salmonidae; genus Oncorhynchus; species Oncorhynchus keta. The sequence goes on along the minus strand of NW_026285936.1, from coordinate 36,791 downwards.
TTTGTCCAGGTGGGAAAGGGCAGTGTGGACTGCAGTAGAGATTGCATCATCTGTGGATCTGTTGGGGCGGTATGCAAATTGGAGTGGGTCTAGGGTTTCTGGGATAATGGTGTTGATGTGAGCCATGACCAGCCTTTCAAAGCACTTCATGGCTACAGACGTGTAGTCATTTAGGCAGGTTGCCTTAGTCCCTTTGCCCAAGAACTCTATGGTGGTCTGCTTGAAACATGTTGGTTTTACAGACTCAAACAGGGGTTGAAAATGTCAGTGAAGACCCTTTTGGTCAGCGCATGCTTGGAGCACACGTCTTGGTAATCCGTCTTGCGGCCTTGTGAATGTTAACCTTTTTAAAGGTCTTACTCACATCGGCTGCGGAGAGCGTGATCACAAAGTCGTCCGAAATGGTGTTGACGCGAGCATAGAAGTTATGTTCTTGTAGGCTTGTCACTGGGCAGCTGTCTGCTGTTCCCTTTGTAGTCTGATTTGGCAAGCCTGACACACGACGAGGGTTGGAGCCGATGTTCAAGGGGTATAGCAGGGTAGCAGTAATACTTTGAGATTTGTCCACAAAGGGGTACCCCTCCCATAGGTTCATTATTGGGATTCATTGCTGATTGCTATGTAGCTCACTATGAAGTGTCTATGGATACAGGTTAAGGGCCCTGTTGGAGATTGCTGGTTGGTAGCTGATTCGAGGAACAAGCAGGGTTGGACACGGCCATGTTATTACCCCACACAGTCTCTGTAGTTCATATGAACCCCGTTCCTGGGAATTAGATTTGATTAAAAATCATCCCAGTCTGTTACCACAGAAGGGGTCCGTTTGTCCCATTTCCAGCTAGGTTAAGAGGCGCTTTGTCATTTCCAGAGTCAGTTTATTTTGGTACTGTCCATATGTAGCTTGTTTTTGGTCACAGAATGGCTGAATAAGTGCAATTATTTTCCTGGAGCTAACTATGCAGAGCATAGCGCATGTCAAATTACTTTAGCTTCCCTCCAGGCCTGAGGGCACACTGCTCTCTAGTAGGCTTAAATTAAAGATACGGAAAATAGGAGTGGCAATATAGTCCGCTATTATCCTCAGTAAGTTTCCATCTAGATTGTCAGACCCCGGTGGCTTGTCATTGTTGATAGACAACAATAATTTTTTCACCTCTTCCACACTTACTTTACGGAATTCTAAATTACAATGCTTGTCTTTCATAATTTGGTCAGATATACTTGGAAGTGTAGTGTCAGCGTTTGTTGCTGGTATGACATGCCTACGTTTGCTAATCTTGCCAATGAAAAAGTCATAAAAGTAGTGGGTTTTGTGATGAATGAGCCATCTGATTCAGTTCATTTTTTCCCAACATTGTATGTAAGTTTCTGAAAAGCTTTTTACTATCATTCTTTGTCATTTATCTTTGTTTCATTTTGTAATTTTTATTATTTTTATTCAGTTTAGTCACATGATTTCTCAATTTGCAGGACGTTTGCCAATCGGTTGTACAGCCAGACTTATTTGCCATTCCTTTTGCCTCATCCTTCTCAACCATGCCATTTTTCAATTCCTCATCATTCCACTGGGATTTAACAGCTTTTACAGTCATTTTCTTAATGGGTTCATGCTTATTAGTAACTGGAATAAGCAATTTCATAAATGCGTGCAGCTTCTGGTTGCTCCTCATTACACACCACAGAGCAGCAAATATTCTTTACATCATCAACATAGGAATCACCTGTTTTTATTAAATAATTGAGACACACAAATGACTTGAGGGAACCAGAGATCAAAATAGCCGAACCATAAGAAGAAAAACCTCTTCCTCCTCCTGCTGCTGCTGGCCTTAAATTCTGACGTTATGCTCCTGAAGTTTCCAGTAATAGACTAAAACAGCAGTCGGCAACGTTTTCCATTTGAAGTGCAAATTTATCTGACCATTTCTACTGATCTGGTGCCAGTTATGATTTTCATATTCACATTTTACTGGAACAATTTAATTTATAATCGTATCTCAAAATCATTGTCTGTGATTAATCTACATTCTATATAAATAGAAATAAACATTATTTAGATTTATATAATGTTTTATTGCCATTGCCAACTATGTAAAATAGCCTACCTAAAGCCAACAAATTAAAACATCTAGAAAATATCCAGATAAAAATAAATCACATTGGCTGAGCATGGCCTGTCTACATAGTTGATACACTGTTTAAAGTTCTATCACCTAGGTCTGTCTGAAACAACATGATAGCAACATTGTATAAAATATTCTGGGCTCTCAGTTTCCCGCACCAGTGAGTTTGGGACAGACACAGCTGTAGGCTACTTGTGAAAGGGATAAGAAGTAATCAGGTATTGTATGACATTTCCACTGGTTCAGAGCATTACATTTTTTTCCCTTTCATGTCGAGTGGTTATCAAGAGTGAGAGCTGGAAATATTTTACTCTAATCAATAGTTCCTCAAAGTATTTGTAAGACTTTGTTTACTTGCTGTTTGTGTTGAAGAAAAAATTACTTTGAGAAGCTCCAAGTCATTAGTGGTGGTGCGTTAATACTATCAGACATCCCCAAATAGGTGCATCGCTCTCTGCCCTCTGTTTGTTAAAATGCAATTTGGTTGCAGAAACTCCTCCATACTAATACGAAAACCGCTAGTTATACCTATACCTTAGACCTACTGTAGGACCCATAACTTCACCCAACAACAGACTTATATATTGGAGACCAAAAGTTGTCTGGCACACTGCTTAGGATTTCAACAACTTTAAAAACGTATTTCTTGCATACAATCATCGATGTTACCACTAATGGGAAAACAAGACAAAATATGACTGTTGTTCACTTGACTGTCTTAAGACGAATGTCAAATAATTCACATTCATTCCAGACATCATTGTTTGAACAACATAATGACTACGCTGTTGGCATCACCTTTTTAGTGTATTTTTGCTGGTTTGGGCCTTAAACCACCTGTCTGACTTTTTGTTCACACAGGAGAGAGACCTGACTATCGTGGATCCTCTGGGGGGCCTCAACGACCTCATGATGCTGACGAGGCAGAGGAGAGTCTCTCCACATCGAAACTCCAGCAGAGACCCACAGGGAAGAAATCTCATTGCTGCTCTGACTGTGGGAAAGGTTGCAAATCTCCATCAAAACTTAAAATACACCAGAGAACACACACAGGAGAGAAACCTTATAGCTGTGATCAATGTGGGAGGAGTGTTAGTACATCTAGTGGTCTGACAGTACACCAGAGAACACACACAGGAGAGAAACAGTATAGCTGTGGTCAATGTGGGAGGACTTTTACTACATCTAGCATTCTGACAGTACACCAGAGAACACACACAGGAGAGAAGCCTTATAGCTGTGATCGATGTGAGAAGAGTTTTCCTACATCTAGCCAGCTGACTTCACACCAGAGAACACACACAGGAGAGAAGCCTTATAGCTGTGATCACTGTGGGAAGAGTTTTCCTACATCTAGCCAGCTGACCTCACACCAGAGAACACACACAGGAGAGAAACCTTTTAGCTGTGATCAATGTGACAAGAGATACTCTGATAAAAGATGTCTGATCAAACATCAGAAAATACATACATGAAGAAGTTGTTTCATGATATCACTGAAATAATGTCACAATGTAAAATGTTTTAGCATTGTAGTAGGAGTATTTTAATGATGTCACAATGTAGAATATTGTAACATTGTAGTAGGAGTGTTTTAATAGTGTCACAATGTAGAATGTTTTAACATTGTAGTAGGAGTATTGTAATGATGTCACAATGTAGAATGTTTTAACATTGTAGTAGGAGTATTGTAATGATGTCACAATGTAGAATGTTTTAACATTGTAGTAGGAGTATTTTAATGATGTTCTACCTTACCGTTACCCTGTTCAATTGATTGCAGCATGATATGGATATTAACCTCAGGGGGAAATCCAGGTTCTGAATTGAAAGATTATTATTTAACAAAAAGTGACTAACAAAAAAAAGAGCTGTGTTCCACTTACTGTGTTGGTGACCCACTTTAATCAACATGCAGCACTTCAAAATGTAGTGAGCTGTTTTCTTCAAGTGGAAAAAAAATGCATGTAATATGATAATTGTTGCAGATGTTTGTGTATATACACACATGAAAACAGTATAATAAATTGGTCTATAATCAATTTTATTAACAATCTGACATCACTCCAGTATTTCTTGACAACATTTAAATTCTAATTGTCTTTATTCCCATACTGGGCAGTCAAATGTTTGCGTTTCGTCAGTGAGTTGCCATGGATCACAATTTATTTTGACTGCACGTTTTTCCTGTATTGGAGATTTAGTTTTGTTTGGGCTCATTCCAAGGGGACGAGAGTTCTAGAAGCTAGTGAGTTTTAGGATTCTGTAGAAAGAAAAATGAGAAAATATACGATTTGTATATTATTATTTAGAAATGCGTGTTTTTTCTTTTTAATTGTTGATAGCCAGTAGACACTGTTTATATTGGACAAGGTGAGGCATTGTAGTTGATTATAATGTAAAATGGGAGTTGTTTTCTGGTGGTGAGCAAACTTGTCCAACACAAATATAGGATAGTGGTGGTGGAATGACAGATTTGTTATTGTTTGAACTGCAGATTGCTGGGTTGTGTGGGTTTTTTAAACAGCAACAAAATGGCTGCCCAGAGGCTTGGTTTGGTTAACTGCTGAGGGATGGGGGAAGGAGAAGTGTTACCACTCTCAAATTCTTAGAAGGCTATTGTAGCAACCGTAACCCAACACCCAGTGACCTCATCAAGAAGTTCAGAAATCTTGGCGTAAGGTATTGGCTTGACAGTTGCTGGACCCAGGTTTGAGTTCAGCCCAGGGCCTACCCCCTGAATTCAATACACTATGAATACAAGGACTGGCCATCAATGAGGTCAAAATGATTGTTTTAAACAGATTTTGAGGCTACATAGTATGTTCTATAATTGCCAGTGTAGATTTCCTGTGAGGGCAAATTATTAGAGCTGTTGATAAGTCATTGTCAGCCATTTTTTTTCATGCCCTTACATTAAAGGCAAGACATACCTAGATTCAATTACATTCATGAATTGGTTTGAAACCTTTGTTTTGGTGCCTTGAAGGATTTGTAAAATATGGTTTGTCATGAATCACTTTTTTAAAATTATTTAAATGTAACCTTTATTTAACTAGGCAAATCATTAAGAACAAAATATTATTTACAATGACTGCGTACCCTGGACGATGCTGGGCCAATTGTGCGCCGCCCTATGGGACTCCCAATCACGGCCGGTTATGATACAGCCTGGATTTGATCCACGGTCAACCAAGAGTCATCTGTAATTTCTACCAATCGGAGGGAGCCGGTCATCGACACAACCTGAATAGGAGGGAGCCGGTCGTCGACACAACCTGACTAGGAGGGAGCCGGTCGTCGACACAATTTTTATTTTTTTTATTTTTTATTTTACTCGGCAAGTCAGTTAAGAACACATTCTTATTTTCAATGATGGCTTAGGAACAGTGGGTTAACTGCCTTGTTCAGGGGCAGAACGAACGATTTGTACCTTGTCAGCTCGGGGAACCGATCTTGCAACCTAAGGGTTTAGTATCCTGTTACCCTCTTCCTGTCAAACCAGAAGATGTAAGCATTGGAGAGGAGGATTGTCCAAAGTGGGGTATATATACTTGTGATGGTGAGAACACATTTTTGTCTGAATTACAGCTGTAAAGACGCTTTGGGAAAAATTAAACATGGTTAAGCTTCTCTAGTGTCCGTGAGTTATTCACTCTGAAAAATTAGAACCTAACACTATAATTAGTGTTCACTGAAGTAGGGAAACGAGGTACAACGCCTGTTTGTCCCTACTAGTAAGATGTGTTTGTTGTTGTAAATGTTATATATTTTTTGTCTTTTTTGTATGTATTGCAATATATTTCAATCTCTTTTTCCATGTTTAAATTAAATAAACCGTCCCGTAACCCGTCTCACCAATGTGATACGGATCTGCTATTTTTTTTTAGACCTTATAGCTAGAACCTCCATCAGCAACTAACCAGCTAATTAGCTACTAGCTATTTAGTTATTGTTAGACACTGCTTCCGGCCTTTACCTTTTTTTTAGCTCAAACACCAGCCGCTTTTAGCCTGGATAATACCTGCCAGTCTACACAGCGTGATATCACCCATGAGCATATCGGACTGTTTTTCTCCACTACATCACCGTATTCCTGCCATAAGCTCTGGACCATTACACTGGATAATCGCAGCTAGCTAGCTGCTACCGAGTGGCCCAGCCCCAAAGATAGTCTTGAACCAGAGCAACTTTTCAGAGAAGTATGGAACCAATACACACAGTCAGTTAGAAAAGCAAAAGCTAGCTTTTTCAAACAGACATTTGCATCCTGTAGCTCTAACTCCAAAAAGTTTTGGGACACTGTAAAGTCCATGGAGAATAAGAGCACCTCCTCCCAGGTGCCCACTGCACTGAGGCTAGGAAACACTGTCACCACCGATAAATCCACGATAATTGAGAATTTCAAGAAGAATTTCTCTGCGGCTGGCCATGCTTTCTCCTGGCTACCCCAACCGTGGCCAACAGCTCCCCAACCCCCGCAGGTACTTGCCCAAACCTCCCCAGCTTCTCCTTCACCTAAATCCAGATAGCTGATGTTCTGAAAGATTTGCAAAACCTGGACCCGTACAAATCAGCTAGGCTAGACAATCTGGACCCTCTCTTTCTCAAGTTATTTGCCTCCATTGTGGCAACCCCTATTACTACATTTACATTTAAGTCATTTAGCAGACGCTCTTATCCAGAGCGACTTACAAATTGGAGTCTGTTCAACTTCTCTTTCGTATCGTCAGAGATTCCTAAGGATTGGAACACTTCAGCGGTCATCCCCCTCTTCAAAGGTGGTGACACTCTAGACCCACACTATTACAGACCTATTTCCATCTTGCCCTGCCTTTCTAAAGTCTTCGAAAGCAAAGTCAACTTCTTGCGACTCTCAAACCCGGATCCGGGAGCGTAATCATCGCCTCAAAGTAATTAGCACAACGCAGCGGACATAAATATCCCTAGAAAATCTTCCTATTTATGAAAATCACAAATGAAATATATTCAGACACAGCTTAGCCTTTTGTTAATCACACTGTCATCTCATTTTTTCAAAATATGCTTTACAGCCAACGCTAGACAAGCATTTGTGTAAGTTTATCATAGCCTAGCATAGCATTATGCCCTGCTAGCAGCAGGCAACATTTTCACGAAAATAAGAAAAGCAATCAAATTAAATTACTTACCTTTGAAGAACTTTGGATGTTTTCACTCACGAGACTCCCAGTTAGATAGCAAATGTTCCTTTTTCCCAAAAATATTATTTTTGTAGGCAAAATAGCTCCCGTTTGTTCTTCACGTTTGGCTGAGAAATCGACCGGAAAATGCGGTCACTACAACGCCAAACTTTTTTCCAAATTAGCTCCACAATATCAACAGAAACATGGCAAACGTTGTTTAGAATCAATCCTCAAGGTGTTTTTCACATGTATATTCGATAATATATCCACCGGGACAATTGGTTTCTCATTAGAAGCGATTGGAATAATGGCTACTTCTGTACTTTACGCAAGATTTTCTGCGGGAGCCATCATGTGACCACTTGCTCAATGTGGTCCCTTACGGCTATTTGTCAACATAAATGCGTAAAAAGACGTCACAAAGCTGTAGACACCTTGGGGAAAACGTAAGCTCATTCGTAGCCCATTCACAGCCATATAAGGAGTCATTGGCATGCAGCGCTTTCAAAATATGGGGCACTTCCTGATTGGATTTTTATCTGGGTTTCGCCTGTAACATCAGTTCTGTTTCACTCACAGACAATATCTTTGCAGTTTTGGATGTGTCAGAGTGTTTTCTATCCAAAGCTGTCAATTATATGCATAGTCGAGCATCTTGTCGTGACAAAATATCCCGTTTAAAACGAGAACGTTTTTTCCCAAAAATGAAATACCGCCCCCAGAGTTCCAAGAGGTTTTAACAAACAGATCAATGACCATTTTGTATCCCACCGTACCTTCTCCGCTGTGCAATACATTTTCCAAGCTGGTCACTGGTGCACCTCAGCCACGCTCAAGGTCCTAAACTATGTCATAACAGCCGTCGATAAGAGACAATACTCTGTAGCCATCTTCATCAACCTGGCCATGGCTTTCGACTCTGTCTATCACTGTATTCTTATCGGTAGACTTAACAGCCTTGGTTTCTCAAATGACTGACTCGCCTGGTTCACCAACTACTTCCCAGAACAACTTCTCAAAAGTTCAGTGTGTCAAATCGAAGGGCCTGTTGTCCGGACCTCTTGCAGTCTCTATGGGGGTACCACAGGGTTCAAATCTCTGGCCGACTCTTTTCTCTGTATATACCAACAATGTTGCTCTTGCTGCGGGTGATTCCTTGATCCAACTTTACGCAGATGACACCATTCTGTATACATGTGGCACTTCTTTGGGCACAGTTAACAAACCTCCAAATGAGCTTCAATGCCATACAACACTCCTTCCGTGGCCTCCAACTGCTCTAAAACGTTAGTTAAACTAAATGTATGCTCTTCAACCGATCGCTGCTCCCACCCACCTGTCCAGCATCACTACTCTGGACGGTTCTGACTTAGAATATGTGGACAACTATAAATACCTAGGTGTCTGGTTAGACTCTCCTTTCAGACTAATATTAAGCATTTACAATCCAAAATTAAATTTAAAAAATGGCTTCCTATTTCGCAACAAAGCCTCTTTCACTCACGCTGCCAAACATACCCTCGTAAGACTGACTATCATACCGATCCTTGACTTCGGTGATGTCATTTTCAAAATAGCCTCCAACACTCTACACAGCAAACTGGACGCAGTCTATCACAGTGCCATCCGTTTTGTCACCAAAGCCCCATATACCACCCACCACTGCGACCTGTATGCTCTCGTCGGCTGGCCCTTGCAACATATTCGTCTCCAAACCTACTGGCTCTAGGTCATCTATAAGTCTTTGCTAGGCCGCCTTAACTCAGCTCACTGGTCACCATAGCAACACCCACCCATAGCACGTGTTCCAGAAAGTATATCTCACTGGTCATCCCCAAAGCCAACACCTACTTTGGCCGCCTTTCCTTCCAGTTCTCTGCTGCCAATGACTGGAACAAATTGTAAAAATCACTGAAGCTGGAGAGTCTCCCTCACTAACTTTAGGCATCAGCTATCTGAGCAGTTTACTAATCGCTGCAGCTGTACACAGCCCATCTGTAAATAGCCCATCCAACTACCTACTTCATCCCCATGTTTTTATTTACTTTTTTTGCTATTTTGCACACCAGTATTTCTACTTGCACATCATCATCTGCACATCAATCACTCCAGTGTTAATTTGTAATTACTTTGCTACTATGGCCTATTTATTGCCTTACCTCCTTACTCCATTTGTAAACTTTGTATTTAGACTTTCTATTGTGTTATTGACCGCACGTTTGTTTATCCCAAGATTATGTAACTGTTGTTTTTTTGTCGCACTGCACTGCTTTATCTTTTCCAGGTCACAGTTGGAAATGAGAACTTGTTCTCGACTGGCCTACCTGGTTAAATAAAGGTGAAATACAAAACAATCTTAACTTTATTAGCATCATCCAAATGGAAACTGTCATTAACGCGGTTCTTCAATAATTACACCTAATTCTTAATACTGTAGCAAACATTATATTAAGCAGGACATTCAAATGACCCTTACAATTATAATCCAAAGTAGTGTTAAATGTACTCATAAGCAACCTGGAAATGTAGGTTTCTGGGGGAAAACTCAGGGGGAGTTTTCCCCCATTCACATTCAGAATACATTGTGAAAAACTAAAATCTTTGCTCACCATTTTTGCTCCAGGCAGATATCCTACATCCATAACTATCGGCTTCCTCATTACCAGATATCCTACATCCATAACTAGCGGTTTCCTCATTAGTTTAGCAGGGAGGTGTTTCTGCAATCAAATTGTGTTTGCATCGCCCTTGTGCCACAATTTTATTAAACACAGAAAGGGGCCTAGACCAAAAGTTGTCTGGCACACTGCTTAGCGTTTCAACAACATGAATAACTTATTTCTAGTCTACGATCATCAAAGTTACTACTAATGTGAAAACAAGGCAAAATATGTCTATTCTTGCTCATTTTAAGACAAATGTCAAATAATTTTAACATTCATTACAGGCATCAATTGTTGTACAACATCATGGGAACTCTGTTGGCTTCACCTTTCTGTTACAGTGGTTTTCCGCTGTTGTGGGCTTTTAATCATCTGACTTTGTTGTTCACACAGGAGAGAGTGGGGACTATCGTGGATCCTCTGGGGATCCCCAACAACCTCATGATGCTGAATTTTATTTATTTATTTTATTTAACCTTTATTTTACAAGGCATGTCTAACCACGAGGCTACCCTGCCGCCCCTGAAGAGGCAGAGAAGAGTCTCTCCAGATCAAAACACCTGCAGAGATCCACAGGGAAGAGAACTCACTGCTGCTCTGACTGTGGGAAGAGATGCACCTCATCAGGCATTAAAATACCTCAGATAACACACACAGGAGAGAAACCTTATAGCTGTGATCAATGTGGGAAGAGTTTAACTATATCTGGAGATCTGACAGTGCACAAGAGAATACACACAGGAGAGAAACATATCTGTGATAAATGTGGGAGGAGTTTTACAACATTAATCTCTCCGAAAGTAAACCAGGGAAAACACACAGGAGATAAATCTTATAGCTGTGGTCAATGTGGAACCAGGGAAAACACACAGGAGAGAAATCTTATAGCTGTGATCAATGTGGGACGAGTTTTGTTCAAGCTTGCCATCTGACTCTACACAAGAGAACACACACAGGAGAGAAACCTTATAGCTGTGGTCAGTGTGGGAAAAGTTTTGGTCAATCTGGCCATCTGACTCTACACAAGAGAACACACACAGGAGAGAAACCTTATAGCTGTGGTCAGTGTGGGAAAAGTTTTGGTCAATCTGGCCATCTGACTCAACACCAGAGAACACACAGTATTGAAATCTCATAGCTGTGACCAGAGATAATCTGATAAAAGATATCAAATATTAGAAAATACATACATGAAGTAGTTGTTTCATGATTTCAATTAATTAATGTCACAATGTAGAATTTTTTAACATTGTAGTAGGAGTATTGTAATGATTTCACAATGTAGAAGCCTAAACGTTTGCCCACTTATGAATTGATATCAACATGTAATGGATATTAGCCTCAGGGGAAAAATCCCAGGCTCTGAAATGGAAGAGTATTTTGTATTTATTCTTACATCAGCTGATATCTCAAAGTGCTGTACAGAAACCCAGCCTAAAACCCCAAACAGCAAGCAATGCAGGTGCAGAAGCACGGTGGCTAGGAAAAAACATTGAGAGGAACGAGGCTATGAGGGGTGGCCAGCCCTCTTCTGGCTGTGATGTTTAAATGTTCATAAATGACCAGCATGGTAAAATAATAAAAATCACAGTAGTTGTCGAGGGTGCAACAGATCAGCACCTCAAGAGTAAATGTCAGTTGGCTTTTCATAATGAGTAGTTATTTATGATGCAAGGTGATTTGTAAATTAATCCGTCAGCAGTCAGCAGCCACCTGCACTGTCGGCTGCAATGTCGAACGAGCCCAAATTAATCAAAACCAATCAGGTGTTCGACGAAATTATTCTTCAGACGTCATTGATCACGTGCTGCTGATAAAGGGACACTGCTTTGAATTATACCGCTTAGCGACTTCAGTACATGCCTCATAACTCCAGTCTCAAACTTAACCACGTTCCTGCTGAAGAAGAGGCGGTCTACTGGATGGAGAAAGAAGCTCTCGTGAAAGAGGTGGAGGAAGAGGAGGCTGTTACAATACAAAAACAAGTAGAGGTTGAGGCTGTTACTGTGAACGAAGAAGAAAATGACGTCTCAGTTAAAGAAGAGGAAGACGACGACGTTTCAGTGAAAGAAGAAGAAGAAGACGAAGAAGAAGAGGAAGAGGAGGGGGAGGGGGAGGTGACTGTGTCATCGAACAATGAAGAAGAGGAGGAAACTGGATATCTGGGCCCGGTTTCCCAAACGCATCTTAAGTCGTCCGATGGTTCTAACGATGAACGGGCCCTGATTAACACTAGTAAGTACTGTCTTAACAGAAGCACAAACTCTGCGGTTGTTGAACTGATGTGTGGTGTTAAAGGGGAAATTTGCAATTGCTACATCCATATTTTGACTTTTAAATTAATTAATTTATAGGCATTGATTCTTGAAGAATATAGTTTATAGAATATAGCTTAGTTCAACTGTTTACCCCATCAGATCACCAAATAAGCTTTTTTTTACTCCAATGTTTAGAAACAATGTAAACCAACACTGTATAGCCTCAACATGGTTAAAACTATAATGAATATGGCCGGTGTCAGTAAACATCTGCAAAAAAGCTCAAATTAATTTGTTGCCAGCAGCACAGTTAGTCACCAACACTCTGGATAACATGAAAACAGCCTAACCAGCTCTGCTAGGGCAAGTAAAATGGTAAGAGTGAGGTTTTCTCTGATTTGTATCTAGCAAGTTATCCAACATTAGCCAGTTAGCTTGGGTGCTTTACTGTCATTGTGAGGTCAGAACGCTTGGATCGACCCTCAGCCATATAGTATTAGTTTACAAACAGTGGTGTTATACAAGCTTATGTTTTGGTTTCTGGTGGGGTAATACGGCTGAAACAGTTGAGGCATTTATAAGTTATATTCTTCAAGAATCAGTGGAATCAATGGTTATATAGTAAATAGGTCTTTCTATAACTGCCAGTGTAGATTTCCTGTTGGGGTCAAATTGGTAGAGCTGTTGATAAGTCATTGTATAATATTCTGGCAATTCTTTTCATGCCATTACATTAAAGGTGAAAGATTGTCTTTTCTTAGCAAGGTGTTGCTCAAATAATGTTAGCTGCTAATCGCTAGTTAGCGGGCAAGCTAGCTTGCTAAATTTATTATTAAGAGTCAAAGCAAACGTAGCTAGCTAATACTGCCTGGTACCAGTGCTGTTGTAGGCCAAGATAAGCATGTTTGTGCAGCGGTATCTTATCAGAGAGGAGTAAGCGAAGTATGAAGATGTTGGCTAGCTAGCAGGCTTCATGAAGTAAGAAAACAACATGAAATGTAACATCTAATTAGGATCAACTGGAAACACTGACCATCACTTTGGTTCCAACACCATGTCTTCTTCTCTGAGGCTTATAGTCAGACTACACTCACCAGGTGTATTGCTGCCACCTACTGTACGGGGTTGTAAAAAATAACCAAAACGCAAACAAAAAATGGGATGAACAAATCATACTAATTACGTAAAATAAAAAATCCACACTAACCAAATTCACTCCAATACCCTGAATTTCAAACAAAAATGGTACTATTCAGATCCCTACACAGGTTCAGGAACCTGGGAGGGGGGGAACTTCTTCATTCAGTTCTCCCTGTAACATTTTGTCTGAAGTCCTGGAGATCCAGAAATCAATTTGCCGCCTTCACAATGATGTCTAGCTTCTTAGATGTTTTATTAGTTTAGTATTAATGCAATTTATCACTGCGGCAGTGAGGGCAATGCAAACACAATTTTGGAAACTTGTAGTTGTGGACGAAGGTTACTAATAATTTATTAATGCAATTTATAACTTGCTCTATAAACACAACAAAGTCCACCTCTTTCACTATTTGTCTGTTGGGATCCTTCTCCTGCATGGCTTCACTGCAGACTGTGGGACATCCACTACCTTCTCCTCTCTAGTCCTTCAGCTATTTTCACTCCATCCACATAGGACACCTGCTGGATGGGCCTGATCATCCTAGCTACTATGACCTCCTTCATCTGTACAGTGCACTCCGGGAACTCGGGAATGTGATTCCCATCACAATTACAACATGCTTCATCTGACTATGACATATTTATTCCTTCGACAAGCACTTGCCACATGTCCAACCTTTTTACAATTGTAACACTGCAGCGGTTCTGTATATCTCACTTACCCAGGTTTTACATCAGATGGGAGAACCACTTCACCAAACCACAGTAAAACCTTCTGTGTATCAGTCGTTTTAATCCACCTACCTGAAATGTTTAACCTAAACCACATGAAGCTTTCTCCTTTTGCGCTGTTGACACACAATCGGCATCATACCACTCCTGGTCACTCGAACCGATTCCACTTCACCATCTTTGAGACCGCAAACCGGTCACCCCCAAAAAAACATCCTTGCTGATGATTCCCACTCTGACCATAAACTGCTGTTCATTACCAACTTTAGCCCTTTTCACTCCACTGTTGTTCACCATCGTCCACTCAGTATCAACAACTGTACAGAGTCAATGTGCATCAGTTAGTTGAGGTAATATGTAAGTAAAGTTAGTGACTGTTCTTAACATTCCTCCATGCAGTCTCGACAACTGTACTCACAACAAGAGAATCCCACAATGCTTCCTCCATTGTTCCTCCAGTCATCCCCTGGACTCCCTCGCTCTGTGCTGTGAAAGATGTGAGAGTTTGTTCTCAAAGTAGCATCTATATTGTTCTCATTCCATCTATATTGTTGTCATTCCAGCACATCTGTTGTTTATCCAACTTGTTAACCCTTTCGTCTCCACTACTTGCTGTCATTTCCCTTCCTGATTTTCCTCTCTTGAATGTCTCCACCATGCTCCTACTCTGTCAGTAATTCCTCCCTGGTTTATTAATTGGTAGTCAAATAACAATATATTCAAGGTGCTGCACATTCTATTCCAAATCTAGAATTAGAATCGTCATTATGTTTCCATGATTTCAACAGTTCACCAGTTAACTAAGCCTATAATGTGGACACCAAGGTTGTGGATACCAAGAAACTTGAAGCTTTCAACTTCTCCACTACAACCCCTTCGATGAGAATGGGGGTCCTTAGCTTAGTGATGAGCTTTGAGGGCACTATGGTGTTGAACGCTGAGCTGTAGTCGATGAATAGCATTCTCACATGGGTGTTCCTTTTGCCCAGGTGGGAAAGTGCAGTCTGGAGTGTAATAGAGATTGTATCATCTGTGGATCTGTTGGGGCGGTATGCAAATTGGAGTGTGCTTATGGTGATAAAGGGATAATGGTGTTGTGAGCCACGACCAGCCTTTCAAATCACTTCATGGCTACAGATGTGAGTGTTACTGGTCGGTAGTCATTTAGGCAGATTACCTTAGTGTTCTTGTGCTTCTTACTCACATCTGCTGCGGAGAGCGTGATCACAAAGTCGTCTGGAACAGCTGATGCTGTCATGCATGTTTCAGTGTTACTTTCCTCGAAGCGAGCATAGAAGTAATGTTGCTCGTCTGGTAGGCTGGTGTCACTAGGCAGCTATCGGCTGTGCTTCCCTTTGTAGTTTGCAATAATAACTCTTCCTCCTCCCGCTGCTGCTGGCCTTAAATTCTGACGTTATGCTTCTGAAGTTTTCAGTAATAGACTAAAACAGCAGTCGGCAACGTTTTCCATTTGAAGTGCAAATTTATCTGACCATTTCTACTGATCTGGTGCCAGTTATGATTTTCATATTCACATTTTACTGGAACAATTTAAATTTATAATCGTATCTCAAAATCATTGTCTGTGATTAATCTACATTCTATATAAATGAAAATTATATAAATCTAAATAATGTTTACTGCCATTGCCAACTATGTAAAAATAGCCTACATAAAGCCAACAAATAAAAACATCTAGAAAATATCCAGATAAAAATAAATCACATTGGCTGCGCATGAGCTGTCTACATAGTTGATACACTGTTTAATGTTCTATCACCTCGGTCTGTCCGAAATGTGATAGCAACATTGTATAAAATAGTGTGGGACAGACACAGCTGTAGGCTATTTGTGAAAGGGATAAGAAGTAATCAGGTATTGTATGACATTTCCACTGGATCAGAGCATTACATTTTTCCCTTTCATGTCGAGTGGTTATCAAGAGTGAGAGCTGGAAATATTTTACTCTAATCAATAGTTCCTCAAAGTATTTGTAAGACCTTGTTTACTTGCTGTTTGAGGTGAAGAGAAAATTACTTTGAGAAGCTCCACAAATCATTAGTGGTGGTGCGTAAATACTATCAGACATCCCCAAATAGGTGCATCTCTGCATCGCTCTCTGCATCGCCCTCTGTTCGCTAAAATGCAATTTGGTTGCAGAAACTCCTCCATGCTAATGCGGAAACCGCTAGTTATACCATAGACCTACTGTAGGACTCATAACTTCACCAAACAACATAGACCTCCAGAAAGGTGCCTATATTGGAGACCAAAAGTTGTCTGGCACACTGCTTAGGATTTCAACAATTTTAAAATCGTATTTCTTGCATAAAATCATCGATGTTACAACTAATGGGAAAACCAGACAAAATGACTATTGTTGTTCACTTGACTGTCTTAAGGCAAATGTCAAATAATTAACATTCATTACAGACATCATTGTTTGTACAACCTAATGGCAATGCTGTTGGCATCACCTTTTTACAGTGTATTTTTGCTGTTGTGGGCCTTAAACCACCTGTCTGACTTTTTGCTCACACAGGAGAGAGACCTGACTATCGTGGATCCTCTGGGGGACCTCAACAAACTCATGATGCTGACAGGGCAGAGAAGAGTCTCTCCAAATCAAAACACCTCGAGAAACACCAGCAGAGACCCACAGGGAAGAAATCTCATTGCTGCTCTGACTGCGGGAAAGGTTGCAAATCTTCATCAGAACTTAAAATACACCAGAGAACACACACAGGAGAGAAACCTTATAGCTGTGGTCAATGTGGGAGGACTTTTACTTCATCTAGCGGTCTGACATTACACCAGAGAACACACACAGGAGAGAAACCTTATAGCTGTGATGTCAATGTGGGAGGAGTTTTGTTCATCTAGCCATCTGACATTACACCAGAGAACACACACAGGAGAGAAACCTTATAGCTGTGATCAATGTGGGAGGAGTTTTGTTAAATCGAGCCATCTGACTGAACACCACAGAACACACACAGGAGAGAAACGTTTTAGCTGTGATCAATGTGGGAGGACTTTTACTTCATCAAGCCATCTGACAGTACACAGAGAACACACACAGGAGAGAAACCTTATCTCTGTGATCAATGTGGGAGGAGTTTTGTTAAATCGAGCCATCTGACTGAACACCACAGAACACACACAGGAGAGAAACGTTTTAGCTGTGATCAATGTGGGAGGACTTTTACTTCATCAAGCCATCTGACTGTACACCAGAGAACACACACAGGAGAGAAACCTTTTAGCTGTGATCAATGTGGGAGGAGTTTTGTTCAATCGAGCCATCTGACTTCACACCAGAGAACACACACAGGAGAGAAGCCTTATGGCTGTGATCAATGTGGGAAGAGATACTCTGATAAAAGATCTCTGATCAAACATCAGAAAATACATACATGAAGAAGTTGTTTCAGGATATCAATGAAATAATGTCAGAATGTAGAATTTTAAAAAAAACATTGTAGTAGGAGTATTTTAATGATGTCACAATGTAGAATGTTTTAACATTGTAGTAGGAGTATTTTAATGATGTCACAATGTAGAATATTTTAACATTGTAGTAGGAGTATTTTAATGATGTTCTACCTTATCGTTTGCCCTGTTCAACTGATTGCAGCATGATATGGATATTAGCCTCAGGGGAAAATCCAGGCTCTGAATTGAAATATTATTTAACTGAAAGTGAGTAACAAAAAAGAGCTGTGTTACACTTACCGCGTTGGTGACCCACTTTAATCAAAATGCAGCACTTCAAAATGTAGCTAGCTGTTTTTACTAGTTGAAAATGCTGCTTGTTTTAAAAAATACATTAAATATAATAATTGTTGCAGATGTTTGTATTTTCACACATGAAAGCAGTATAATAAATTGGTCTATAATCAATTTTATTAACAATCTAACATCACTCCAGTATTTCTTGACAACATTCAAATGCTAATTGTCTTTGTTCCACTACTGAAGAAGCATGACTCAAATCACCTCATATTTCAAACATTCAGCCTGACAAAATGTGTTTTATTATTCCATGCCTCACCATGAAGTGCTTTTAGAATTTCAGGATTCATTCTCAGATGTGCTAACCCAAATTCATGACATTGGGGACTGGGCCCGATCCAACAACATGCCTATTGAGTGAACCCTAAAAAGAGAGCGAGAAGTAAGGTGGAAAGTTACTACGGATATTGCAGGAGTTCGTTGCTGATTGTCTCAAGGGTCGGCAGTCAACCAGTTTTGCATTTTGCCAGTGCGTTGCCATGGATCACTATTTATTTTGACTGCACGTTTTTCCATATTGGAGATGAGTTTTGTTTGGGCTTGTTCCAAGGGGATGAGAGTTCTAGAAGCTAGTGGGTTTTAGGATTCTATTGAAATAAATTATTTTTAAAAAAGAATACTATTGTATATTATTATTTAGAAATGTGTTTTTGTCTTGTTTTTAATTGTTGACAGCCAGTAGACACCATGTTTATATTGGTGAAGGTGAAGCAGTGTAGTTGATTATAATGTGAAATGGAAGTTGTTTTATGTTGGTGGTGAGCAAACTTGTCCAACAAAAATATAGGATAAATTTGTTTTCTTAAGGGGGAAGGTGTTCCAGGCTTTGGTGCACTGATCATCTCGTGAGTCAGTATGTGTTACACCTGTGCTGGCTTGTCCATCTTTTTAGTGGGAAGGTGTTTCACCTGAGCTGGTCCAGGTTCTATTTAATAGTGTCTGGCTCAGTGCTCCAGTTGTCTGATAGATGTGGAGAGTCAACACCTTTAGTTTGCTCCACCTTTTTGGATTTTCTTTTTTGATTTGATTCCTGTTTATAAGTTTGAGGTGGTGGGACGGGTGCGCCATCGTCCGTGAGTAGATGGCGCAAAGTACATCTGGACCGTCGGTTCCGGGGATTGGACTGGCCAACACGGTGCGCTTTTCTTGGCGGGGAAAAGAGATGGAGCCTTGGGGGAGAGAAACCTTCGGGAGGAACATCCTAATGGGGCACCTAAAATTGAAGGTTAGAGATGTTCTCTGCCTTCAGGGGAACCCAATGGAGAAGGGGTTTGATGTAACCCTATATTTGGAAGAAAAACACAATGAGATTATGAAGACGGTGACGGAAAGGAAAGAAGGTCCCCTGTGTCATTACACGGTGACCAGCCTGGCAAGAAACAACTTCAGGGTGGTCACCGTAACCATGTACAATCCGCACGTGAAGGACGAAGAAGTGAGGGCCTTTCTGGGGAGGTACATGGACAATGTCTCTTCAGCGAGGTACCTCAGGGACTCCCTGGGTTTCTGGAATGGGAAGAGAGGCTTCCAGGCGTTACTCAGGGAGTCCCCGAAGAGTGTGGATGGCTACCTCCATCCTCCGGCGATGTTCTCCCTGGGGGCTGACAGGGGAACACTCTACTATGCACGTCAGCCCCGTTCTGCAGGCGTTGTATGGCCTATGGCCATATCCTGGCCTCGTGCAGCGCCAAGAGGTGTCGGTTTTGTGGGTCGGAAGAGCACGAGGCCAGGGAGTGTGACGAGCCCAAGGCTTGCCACGGGTGTGGCTCAAGAGCACACCTGTGGCGTGATTGCCTGGCTCGTCACAGGTCATACGCGTCTGCAGCTGGGGGAGGAGCGGGGGATGGGGGAGAGAAAAGAAAGGACGCATGCGGATTGTACGGATGGCACAGGGGAAAGGACGGAGAAGGACGAAGAAGGGAAGAAGGAAGAGGCGAAAAGAAAGAGGAGTGAAGATGGAAAGAAGGAAAAAGAAGGAGAGAAGAAAAAGAAGGCGGAAGAACAGGAAGGAGCGGAGAAGAGGGAGGAGGTGCGAGAAGGAGAAGAACAGTGACGGGGACGAGGGAGGTGTGGAGAGGGAGGGAGGGGAGATGGGGAAAGGAGTGGGGGACAGCCTGCCAGGGATTTGGTGGAGGATTTAGCGGGGATGGGACGTGGAAGAAAGGGATGAAGAGGGGAGCTTGGCAGGTTGTGAGAGGAGGGGGTGTGGAGGGGGGGCTAAGTTTGCCTCAGCCCCTTGCATTTTAGTGGATGACTCCAGTGAGGGGTCGGTGGGCTGTTTGCTAGAGGGATCCCACTCCTGTTTGAGGAGATGGGGTCCCCTACATGCAGCCCCGAGGCAAACAGGGAGGGGGGGGTGGTGGGTGGGGAGGGAGGACCCAACACACTGCCTGGGTCATGGGTTGGGATGGAGGACGGGGGGGCGTCAGGAGATGAGAGGACGTCCCCGCCGGTGGAGATGGACCAGGGGAGCATCGGGTGAGTCTCCTGTTTTTTTTTGGTTTTTGGGGGTTTTATTTGTTGTTAATAATTAAATGAATAGTTCGGTTTCTTTTTTTAGTCTAAATGTTAGGGGGTTAAGGAATAATGTTAAAAGGAGGGCGGTTTTTTGTTATTTAGAGGGTGTGGGGTTTGATTTCTGTTTTTTACAGGAGGTTCACCTGAGGGATGGTGGGGATGTGTGTAGATTTAAGAGGGAGTGGGATAAGGGGAATCTTTTTGGGGCATAGGAGGGGTGCACTCAACAGGAGTAGGGATTTTGTGTGGGCATAGAGAGTTTAAAATAGAGAACACTTTTGTAATAATGCAGGGTAGAGTTTTGGGGATAGATGTTAAGTTTAGAGAAGCTAGATATAGGTTAATTGGGGTGTATGGGCCACAGGTGGCGGCAGACAGGAGGGAGATGGTGGACTGTCTGGCGCCCCTGTGTGTTACAAACAGGCACTTGGTGAAAGGAGGAGACTTTAATATAGATTTAGGGGTAGGTGGTGATAGCAATGCAGGTGCCATCTCTGGGCTAATGGCTTGCCATGGTCTGGTTGATGGTGGCCTGCACAATACTCCGGCAATGGTCGGTCCTACATGGCGCAACTCCAGGGGGGTTGCGCGGAGGCTCGACTACATTTTTGTATCCAGGTCTTTGGGTCAGTTGTCTGGGCGGCTGTTGCCTGTTTTCTTCACGGATCACGACGGGGTGTTCCTGCAGGTGGGGTTGCCAGTCTGCCTCTTCGGTAGGGGGTACTGGAAGTTAGATCGGGATATACTGGAGGAGCAGGCTTTCGTTGACGCATTTTTTGTTTCTTTCGGAGGCTTGACGGCCTCCGGTCCATGTGTGAGGGGTGTTAGAGTGGTGGGATTTAGTTAAGGGGAGGATTAGGGCTTTTATAATAGGATATTGTAGAAGGAAAAAAGGGAGGAAAGGAGGGAGGTGGATCGTATCCAAAGGTTAATTGAACTCGAGTACGAGGCAGGCAACCTCGGCGGGTCGATTGACTGGGAGAGATTCGCAGCCCTAAAGGCGCAGCTCAGGGAGCTGCAGGAGCAGAAGGCTCGAGCTTTCCTGGAGCGTGCGCATAGTGGCTTTCTAGAACATAATGAGACTTGTTCCGCTATGTTCTTTAAGTCGGTTAGGGCCAGGCAGAGTAGGAAGGTAATGCATGGAGTTAGGGAAGAAAATGGTAGTATAGTAAGTAAACCAGAGGAAATGGTCAGGGTGACAACTGATCATTTCCAAGGTTTATTTAAGGAAAGGGAAATAGATGTAGAGCAGGGAAACGTGTTTTAGAACACTTGTCCCGGCGGTTGCCAGAGGACATT
The DNA here is from genome assembly GCF_023373465.1 of Oncorhynchus keta. Lineage (NCBI taxonomy): Eukaryota > Metazoa > Chordata > Actinopteri > Salmoniformes > Salmonidae > Oncorhynchus > Oncorhynchus keta. Next base: position 15,099 of record NW_026285936.1, on the reverse strand, counting down.
AGAGACGTGATGGAGGCCCAGATCTCACTAGAAGAGGTTGAGAGCGCTCTTAGGAGGATGGGAAAAGGGAAGGTGCCTGGGATGGATGGGCTGCCGGCTGAGTTTTACCTCAAGTTTTGGGGTATACTTGGACCAGTGGTTCTCGAAGTCTTGAAGGCCATCCTTGAGACGGGGTCCCGGGGGATCAATGGCTGTTGGTGTGCTGTCACTTCTTTATAAGAAGGGGGAAGCAACTGACCTTGGCAACTTTGGAAGGTGATTTGAGGGGGAGGATGAAGAGGGAGGAGAGGAAGTGGGGGAAGCATGCGGCACGGGAGAGGTGGAAAGGGGGTTTAGGGCTGGGAGTGTTAGAGTGAGTTTGGTAAGGGGATAGATTAGGGAAGGGGAGATAGGGAAAGGGTTAGGTATTGGTTACGTATGACGGTGAGGGACGATGCTCCCCTGAGGTTTGTTTTTGTTTGGTGTTTGGTGATTTGGTTTTGTAAATATAAGTAATTAAGAATGAATGAGAGATATGATTTTGTAAAGTGTGAATGGTATTGATTGTAAATAAATTATTTTAACCACTAACGTTTTGGTTTGCTTCCTGTTTTTAAGTTTGTTGTGGGTTTTTCTTTTGTTTGCCTCTTCTTGGGCAGATTTAGTGGGTCTCATGGTGGGTGTCTTTTAGGTCCCGGTTGTTGTTACTAGTCAACCTTCAGTGGACTCTGAGAGCAAAACTTCAACATTATGTTATTGTACTTTTGTTGTATCAAATGGTTGTTTTATGCAACAGAATAGAGGGTTCTTAGAACTATAGTGTCTGTGTGTTCTACTGAGGATGGGCCTCTGGGAGAAAATACTGACAGGAGATTTACAATGTATTTTGGGTGATAAAACCTAAAGAGACAGTATTCCAGATTATGAGTTAATGTTTCTGTTCTATATGGTACCAGGGAGAGATGACCCCAGGGCCAGACCCTGGTTTCTACACAGAGTACTGTTTTTACAGCAGATGCTGTCTGCTGAGAATTATAAATATCTTTCATACAAATCTTAACCTTGTGACCCGTTCTATACATCTGTTGTTGGTCATGTAGGTTGAAAGGGGTGTATCTTAGCTATAAAAGACCTTTGTACTTTTGTCTCGTGGCTCTCAACGAATCATCTGTGGGTGATTTGTTGACCAGCCAATATTATTGTAGAGCACTCAATTGATTCACTTTATATGTGTGTGTTGTATTGACCTGCTCCCTTATTAATAAGTGAATAAAGATTTAGTTTAAGAATAAATCTGACTTGTGTGATAAGTTTGTTTCTCATTTGATATTAAAGAAATTAACAACCACATTTGGCAATGTGAATCATGACTTGGTGACCGCTCCTGACGACCTGGGTAAATCGTCCTCGAGGGATCCCTCAAACTTGGAATCTCATGGAGACCACACTTTGGGAACGGAGAAGATGGACCCACCTTAGACCTGAGAGGCAGCGAGCAGATTCTATACACCTAGTTTTTTTAAAAGTGAGTTTTTAGAATATCCTCGTAGGCTCTGAGTGTGTATTCCTATGTGAGGGGGCACCTTGGAGGCGTAAACCGGGCCGAGTCAGGACCTGAGTGTGTACTCCTGTGTGGGGGTGTAAACAGGGCCCAGTCAGGAGGCTCGGAGTATAAATGTATGAGTTGCATTATTCTAGGAACTAACCATGAGATAGAAATGTGAAAATATTCCTGCAGGTAAAAATATTGTTGAAAAACGAATTGATTAGGTATGTTTGGGAATAGCATTGTGTGACTGATATGAGAGTTGTGGAAATGAGTCTTAATCTGACGTTTGGATAGTAACATATAGAAATATGCTTACTCAGATTATTGAAAATTAGATAATAAACGGAATGATATTTTCGAAAGCAGCGGAAGGTCTATAGTTCCTGGGAGGCTTGATTTTGCCGTGGTCTCTGAAAGGTTAGAGAACTGTTGAGGATCCTATGGTCATTGTCTGGGAAACAAAAGTTTATTTTTTTATTCTGCTGGGAGTATGTTTGGAGAGCTGCTGTGTAGCTATGGAGAGTCCTTGAAAAAGCAAATGGAATGGTTGTCGCAAGTCGCTGAGAATTTCTTACGTTTTATATGGATTCTGTGAATATGAAAATATGATGAATTGTATGTGGGTATTGATTACTATAGATTTGATAAAGTAAAACTGGGAATTTAATTAGATACAGTTTAAACAACCCATATGTAGATGAACGTTGGTTTTGCGTTGGTATCTTTAATGGATAATTGGATAAAGATGAGGTTTAAGCATTATTAAACAGTCTACAAAGTCTGGGCAGTTATCTCAGAAACTGATGGGAGTGTGTCCACTTTAGGATAAATTACTCTAAGGATGGAACTATAAAACGCTTACTGGATTTCTCCGACCGGGTACGACAATCGAAATAAAACTGCCCTTAAGGCCTGAAAGGGGGTGGCGGGGTGTCTTCCCAGTATGAGAGGAGTTGCTATTGTAACAGTATCGCTTCCGTCCCTCTCCTCGCCCCGACCTGGGCTGGGCTCGAACCAGGGATCCTCTGCACACATCAACAACAGCCAACCTCGAGGCATCGTTACCCATCGCTCCACAAAAGCCGCGATCGTTGCAAAGCAACTACTTCAAGGTCTCTGAGCGAGTGACGTCACCGATTGAAACGCTAACTGGCCATTTCACATCGGTTACACTATATTTATTGAATACACATTTTTCCATACAGTTAGAGTGAACCAAAGTGTCTGACTAACTGTTGATGTTGAAGAAGCGTCCCGTCCACTATATTATACATCACAGTGGCAGAATCACCTGAAAGACGCACATCGCGATCTGCTGACTGGAGTCGGTATCGCAGTTGAGAAAATAATTTCAGACACAAAGCTAAAAAGTGACTGCCCCTAAAAACCAACGACTCCCTTTGAAAATGGGCGATGTGGCATCAGAAACATTTATCATTGTGTAAAAATGTACTACAAAGTGTAGCTAAATATAATCTTTGGTCAGACACCCTCAGCACGTGACGTCCAAGGACTTTGAATTATGGGGCGATATCAGGCCTGTCTGTTGTGGCTGCTATTTCACCCCATAATAGTCATCCCAAATTGGGCTGTGTATAACTACGTAAATGTCTCTCGGACAACGCGACTTTTATCAATATACACTCTAAAAAGTAAAGGTTCCGGGAGAATCCTTTAAACCGTGGGGGAACCCCTAAAAGTTATTTGAAGAACCTTTGTGGGAACCCCTATAAGTTCTTTCAAGAACCCCTTATCATGGTTCCTCAAAGAACCTTTTGGGGTTCATTGTTTTTAACTATTTGTCCACCCTCCCTCCATTAGAAAAACATATTTTAATAATAATAATAATCACAATATTAATTTAAATAATGTCACAATGTAGAATGTTTTAACATTGTAGAAGGAGTATTTTAATGATGTCACAATGTAGAACCCTCAATGTTTGTCCCCTTTTCTATTGATTTCAACATGATATGGATATTAGACTCAGGAGAAAAATCCAGGCTCTGAATTGAAAGAGTACTCTGTGATTCAACAAAAAGTGATTAACAAAAAAAGAGTTGCGTTACACTGACCACGTTGGTGACCCACTTGAATCAAAATGCAACACTTCAAAATGTAGCGAGCTGTTTTCTACAAATTGTCCTCTAAACACAAATGTGCACATTATTCCCAGATTCTGTGTGGTTTTTGAGCTGTTAGTTTTCACAGGACGTGCAACCTCATCTCCCCCTTTTTCGTGCAATTGATTTCAACATGATATCGATGAGTGATGACAAATAAGTGTTGTGTTCCTTTGTTTAGCGACCCTACATTTAAACGCATCACTCCAACATGTAGCTGACTGTCTTCTGCAGGTTGTCCTCTAACCAGTGAGGTTAAAGATATCTCCCATTTCCATGTGTTTTGTTTAGTTATGTTAGTTTCATCAGCACGTAATCCTGATTTTCCCCCTAATTGATATCAGTGATTTATTGCTATTTGTCAAAACAACAGTGTTTCTGGTGCTTGTGCAGTTTATGAGGAGCTTGTTTAAAAAATACAAGTAATATGATTATTGTGGCAGGTGTTTGTGTATGGGGGCGGCAGGGTAGCCTAGAGCATTGGGCCAGTAACCAAAATATAATATAATGTGAAATGGAAGTTCTGTTGGTGGTAAGCAAACGTGTCAACTTGTTGAGGAGGTTGGTGATCTGTTTAACACCAGTAAGTACCGTCTCTGCAGTCGTTGAACCAATATGCAGTAAAGGGGTTCTCCACTTTAATGTTGTTCTGTAGGAATGGCTGAAGCTTCACTGTAACGTGTAGAACATCAAGAGTGGACCATCAACAAAACGTTAACAATTGATCAAATGCATCCAATGACAATGTCTGAAATACTGTACTCCCCAATATCTCCTATTAGATTAGCCCAGGAGGGGCTATCAGCAGTTGTTACATCCATTTTGGGACTTATACATGAATGATATGTACCCATTGCTTCTTGAAGAAATCACTTATAAATGCCTCATGAGCTTAGGTCAACTGTCGTACCCCATCAGAACCCAAAATATAAGCTTTTTTTCATGACAATGTTCATTAGTAAATGTAAACACACTATATCCTCAAAACATGATTCATTCATTTGAGTCTCAAGCATTTCTAAGACATTTAACATTTTCATTTAATTCTTTAAAACAAATCTAATTTAGAATAAGTAACGTAACAAAATGTGTAAAAAGGGAAGCGGTCTGAACTTAATGAATGCACTAGGGCCCCAACTAAAACAAATCTTGGGTCAACCAAGAATCATCTTTTCTTTCTACCAACCGATTTGGAGAAATGTTATAAACATGTATTTTTCCATATATAGACACATCCCATGTGGTTTTAATAAAATCAACTATATGTACTGAACTGGTCTGATGCTTTGAGCATGCAGTTTGATTAAATAATTAAGACACACATATGACTCCAGAGATCAAGATAGCCTAACCATCAGTAAAAAACTCTTCCTCCTCCCGAAATTCTGAAGAATAAACTACACCAGCAGTCGGCAACCTTTTCCATCCATCCTTTGGGTTCCTTTTGGCAAAGCAGGCCATCAGTAAAAAACTCTTCCTCCTCCCGCTGGCCTTCTTAAATTCTGACGTTATGCTTATAGTCTCTGGTAATAAACTACACCAGCAGTCGGCAAAAAAAGCAACTCCTTTATTTAACTAGGCAAGTCAGTTAAGAACAAATTCTGGGTTAACTGCCTGTTCAGGGACAGAACGACAGCTCGGGGTTTGAACTTGCAACCTTCCGGTTACTAGTCAAATCAAATCAAATGTGCTTCTACACCTGCATTGCTTGCTGTTTGGCGTTTTAGGCTGGGTTTCTGTACAGCACTTTGAGATATCAGCTGATGTACGAAGGGCTATATAAATAAATTTGATTTGATTTAGCCTGGATAATACCTATAGACTACACCAGCAGTCGTTATGCTCCTATAGTTTCTGGTAATAGACTACACCAGCAGTCGTTATGCTCCTATAGTTTCTGGTAATAGACTACACCAGCAGTCGTTATGCTCCTATAGTTTCTGGTAATAGACTACACCAGCAGTCGGCAACCTTTTCCATCCATCCTGTGGGTTCCTTTTGGCAAACTCCAAGCAGGCTGACATGTGTCTTTTACTGAGGAGTGGCTTCCGTCTGGCCACTCTACCATAAAGGCCTGATTGTTGGAGTGCTACAGAGATGGTTGTCCTTCTGGAAGGTTCTCCCATCTCCACAGAGGAACTCTGGAGCGCTGTCAGAGTTACCATCAGGTTTTTGGTCACCTCCCTGACCAAGGCCCTTCTCCCCCAATCGCTCATTTTGGCCGGGTGACCAGCTCTAGGAGGGGTATTCCATTTAAAAATTATGGAGGCCACTGTGTTCTTGGGGACCTTCAATGCTGCAGAATTGTTTTGGTACCCTTCCCCAGATCTGTGCCTCAACATAATCCTGTCTTGGAGCTCTACGGACAATTCCTTCGACCTCATTGCTTGGTTTTTGCTCTGACATGCACTGCCAGCTCTGGGACCTTATATAGACAGGTGTATGCCTTCCAAATCTTACCCAATCAATTGAATTTACCACAGGTGGACTCTGAACAAGTTGTAGATACAGCTCAAGGATGATTAATGGAAACAAGATGCACCTGAAAGCAATTTCGAGTCTCATAGCAAAGGGTCTGAATACTTATGTAAATAAGGTATTTCTGTTTATTATCTGTTGTCAGTATTGGCTATTGATGACACTCCTCTGAAACAAGATAGTCTAACCATCAGAAAAAAACCTATTCCTTAGGCTACACCTCCCGCTGCTGCTGGCCTTCGTAAATTCTGATGTTATGCTCCTATAGTTTCTGGTAATAGGCTACACCAGCAGTCGTTATGCTCCTATAGTTTCTGGTAATAGACTACACCAGCAGTCGTTATGCTCCTATAGTTTCTGGTAATAGACTACACCAGCAGTCGTTATGCTCCTATAGTTTCTGGTAATAGACTACACCAGCAGTCGTTATGCTCCTATAGTTTCTGGTAATAGACTACACCAGCAGTCGTTATGCTCCTATAGTTTCTGGTAATAGACTACACCAGCAGTCGTTATGCTCCTATAGTTTCTGGTAATAGACTGTAGTCGTTATGCTCTTAAGTCTCTGGTAATAGACTACACCAGCAGTCGTTATGCTCTTATAGTTTCTGGTAATAGACTAGAGTCGTTCTTAAAGTTTCTGTAATAGACTACACCAGCAGTCGTTATGCTCTTATAGTTTCTGGTAATAGGCTACACCAGCAGTCGATATGCTCCTATGCTCCTATAGTCTTAAAGTTTCTGGTAATAGACTAGCGTTATGCTCCTATAGTTTCTGGTAATAGACCAGCAGTCGTTATGCTCTTAAAGTTTCTGGTAATAGACTACACCAGCAGTCGTTATGCTCTTATAGTTTCTGGTAATAGACTACACCAGCAGACGTTATGCTCTTAAAGTTTCTGGTAATAGACTACACCAGCAGTCGTTATGCTCTTATAGTTTCTGGTAATAGACTACACCAGTAGTCGTTATGCTCTTAAGTTTCTGGTAATAGACTACACCAGCAGTCGTTATGCTCTTATAGTTTCTGGTAATAGACTACACCAGCAGTCGTTATGCTCCTATAGTTTCTGGTAATAGACTACACCAGCAGTCGTTATGCTCTTATAGTTTCTGGTAATAGACTACACCAGCAGTCGTTATGCTCTTATAGTTTCTGGTAATAGACTACACCAGCAGTCGTTATGCTCTTATAGTTTCTGGTAATAGACTCTCTGGTTTCTGGTAATAGACTACACCAGCAGTCGTTAGTCGTTATGACTCTAGTATAGATTCTACACCAGCAGTCATAAAAGTTTCTGGTAATAGACTACACCAGCAGTCGTTATGCTCCTATAGTCTCTGGTAATAGACTACACCAGTAGTCGTTATGCTCCTATAGATTCTGATAATAGACTACACCAGTAGTCGTTATGCTCCTATAGTCTCTGGTAATAGACTACACCAGCAGTCGTTATGCTCCTATAGTCTCTGGTAATAGACTACACCAGTAGTCGTTATGCTCCTATAGATTCTGATAATAGACTACACCAGCAGTCGGCAACCTTTTCCATTTGGTGCCAAAGTTTTCTGTATCCAATGTTTTTTAAACTGAGTCATCTTGTAATTCAAGATGACGTAGCAGTGATGGCTGTTGTAAATGTTATGGTTTTTTTTCATCATTTTTTGTATATATTGCAAAATATTCCAATCTCTTTTTCCATGTTTAAATTAAATATACCTTCCGGCATCCCGCCTCACCCAATGTGATACGGATCTGCTTATTTTTAGACTTTATAGCTACTTGCTATTTAGTCACTGTTAGCCACTGCTAGCGGCCTTTACCTTTTTAGCTCAGACACCAGCCGCTTTTAGCCTGGATAATACCTGCCAGTCTGCACAGTGTGATATCAACCCTGAGCATATCAGACTGTTTTTCTCCACTACATCACCGTATTCTTGCCGTATTCCCGCTCTGGACCATTACACCGGATAATCGCAGCTAGCTTGCTGCCACCAAGTGGCCCAGCCTCGAAGCTAGTCTTGAGCCAGGCTCATCTCCCAGCCTGCTCAGTGGACCCTATGATCAATCGGCTACACAGCTGATGCCTCCCAGACTCTTCACTAAGACGACTAGAAGCCACTACATCACTGGATTCCTGCCGTAAGCTCTGGATCTTTGCACCAGTGTGGCTATAGTGGCTAACGCCCTGCCTTTCTAAAGTCTTCGAATGCCAAGTTAACAAACAGATCACTGACCATTTCGAATCCCACTGTACCTTCTCCGCTGTACAATCCAGTTTCCGAGCTGGTCACGGGTCACCTCAGCCACGCTCAAGGTACTAAACGATATCATAACCACCATCGATAAAAGACAGTACTGTGCAGCAGTCTTCATCGACCTGGCCAAGGCTTTCGACTCAATCAACAACCGATCGCTGCCCGCACCCCCTGGACTAGCACCACTACTCTGGACGGTTCTGACTTAGAATACGTGGACAACAACAATTACTGAGGTGTCTGGTTAGACTGTAAACTCTCATTCCAGACTAATATGAATCATCTCCAATCCAAAATTAAATCTAGAATCGGCTTCCTATTTCTCAACAAAGCCTCCTTCACTCACGGTGCCAAACATACCCTCGTAAAACTGACTATCCTACCGATCCTTGACCTTGGCGATGTCATTTACAAAATAGCCTCCAACACTTTACTCAGCAAACTGGTTGCAGTCTATCACAGTGCCATCCGTTTTGTCACCAAAGCCCCATATACCACCCACCAATGCGACCTGTCGGCTGTCCGCTGGCCCTCGCTACATATTCGTCGCCAAACCCGTTGGCTCCAGGTCATCTCTCAGTCTTTGCTAGGTAAAGCTCTGCCTTAATTCAGTTCACTGGTCACCATAGCAACACCCACCCGTAGCACGCGCTCCAGCAGGTTTATCTCACTGGTCATCCCCAAAGCCAACACCTCCTTTGGCCGCCTTTCCTTCCAGTTCTCTGCTGCCAATGACTGGACGAAGCGTACGAAGCGGTTGATTTGCGATGATAACACAAACATTATATTAAGCATGACGTTCAAACGAGCATTACATTTATAATCCAAAGTAGTGTGAAATGCTCTCATAAGCAACCTGGAAATGGAGGTTACTCCCCTGAGTTTTCCCCCATTCACATTCAGAATACTGAAAAACTAAAATCTTTGCCCACCATTTTTGCTGCAGGCAGATATACTACGTCCATAACTATCGGTTTCCTCATTAGCAGGGAGGAGTATCTGCAATCAAATTGCATGTGCATCGCCCTCATGCTGCAAGTTTAGCAAACACAGAAAGGTGCCTTGGAGACCAAAAGTCGTCTGGCACACTGTTTAGAGTTTCAACAACATGAATTTCCTATTTCTAGCCTACAATCATCGATGTTACTACTAATGTGAAAACAAGAAAAAATATGACTTTTCTTGCTAATTTTAAGACAATTGTCAAATAATGTTAACATTCATTACAGACGTCAATTGTTGTACAACATCATGGCTACGCTGTTGGCATCACCTTTTACAGTGGACTTCTGCTGTTGTGGGCCTTTAATCATCTGTCTGACTTTGTTGTTCACACAGGAGAGATACGGGACTATCGTGGATCCTCTGGGGAGCCTCAACAACCTCATGATGCTGAAGAGGGAGAGAAGGGTCTCTCCAGATCAGAACACCTCAATAAACACCTGCAGAGACCCACAGGGAAGAGAACTCACTGCTGCTCTGACTGTGGGAAGAGATTCACATCATCAGGTTTTAAAATTCATCAGAGAACACACACAGGGGAGAAATCTTATAGCTGTGGTCAATGTGGGAAGAGTTTTAGTCGATCTGGAGAGCTGACAGTGCACCAGAGAACACACACAGGAGAGAAATCTTACAGCTGTGGTCAATGTGGGAAGAGTTTTACAACATCTGGCTCTCTGACTCTACACCTGAGAACCCACACAGGAGAGAAACCTTATAGCTGTGGTCAATGTGGGAAGAGTTTTTGTCGATCTGGAGAGCTGACAGTGCACCAGAGAATACACACAGGAGAGAAACCTTATAGCTGTGATCAATGTGGGAAGATGTTTGGTCGATCTTGCCATCTGACTCTACACCAGAGAATACACACAGGAGAGAAACCCTATAGCTGTGATCAATGTGGGAAGAGGTTTAGTCGATCTTGCCATCTGACTCTACACCAGAGAATACACACAGGAGAGAAACCCTATAGCTGTGATCAATGTGGGAAGAGTTTTGTTCAATCTGACCAGCTGACAGTTCACCAGAGAACACACACAGGAGAGAAACCGTACAGCTGTGGTCAATGTGGGAAGAGTTTTACAACATCTGGCTCTCTGACTCAACACCTGAGAACACACACAGGAGAGAAACCCTATAGCTGTGTTCAATGTGGGAAGAGTTTTGTTCAATCTGACCAGCTGACACGACACCTTAGAACACACACAGGAGAGAAACCCTATAGCTGTGATCAATGTGGGAAGAGGTTTGGTCGATCTTGCCATCTGACTCTACACCAGAGAATACACACAGGAGAGAAACCCTATAGCTGTGATCAATGTGGGAAGAGTTTTTGTCGATCTGGAGATCTGAGAGTGCACAAGAGAATACACACAGGAGAGAAATCTTATAGCTGTGGTCAATGTGGGAAGTAGTTTTCCTACATCTAGCGGTCTGACAGTTCACCAGAGAACACACACAGGAGAGAAACGCTATAGCTGTGATCAATGTGGGAAGAGATTTGCAACATCCGGCCACCTGACTCTACACCAGAGAACACACACAGGAGAGAAATCTTATAGCTGTGATCAATGTGGGAAGAGTTTCACAACATCTGGCTCTCTGACTCAACACCTGAGGACACACAGGAGAGAAACCCTATAGCTGTGGTCAATGTGGGAGGAGTTTTACTACATCTAGCGGTCTGACAGTTCACCAGAGAACACACACAGGAGAGAAACCGTATAGCTGTGGTCAATGTGGGAGGAGTTTTAGTCAATCTGGAGAGCTGACAGTTCACCAGAGAACACACACAGGAGAGAGAAACCTGATAGCTGTGATCAATGAAAATGGGAGGAGTTTTGTTCAATCTAGCCAGCTGACTTGTAGTACCAGAGAACACACACAGGAGAGAGATAATCTGATAAAAATCTCTGATCAAACATCAGAAAATACATACATGAAGAAGTTGTTTCAAGATATCAATGAAATAATGTCGCAATGTAGAATTTTTTGAAAACATTGTAGTAGGAGTATTTTAATGATGTCACAATGTAGAATGTTTTAACATTGTAGGAGTATTTTAATGATGTCACAATGTAGAATGTTTTAACATTGTGAATAAGCATGTCTCAAATCACCTCATATTTCAAACATTCAGCCTGACAAAATATACATGTTTTAACATTGTAGTAGGAGTGTTTTAATGATGTCACAATGTGGTTTTGTTTTAACATTGTAGTAGGAGTGTTTTAATGATGTTCTACCTTATTGTTTGTCCTGTTGAATTGATTGTTCTCAGATGTATGGATATTAACCTCAGGGGAAATCCAGGCTCTGAATTGAAAGAGTATTATTTTACCCTGAAAAGAGAGCTGCGTAAGGTAACTTACTGCGTTGGTGACCTGATTGTCAAAATGCAGCACTTCAAAATGTAGCCAGCTGTTTTCTACAAGTTGAAAAGCTGCTTGTTTAAAAAAATATGATAATTGTTGCAACGATGTTTGTGTATATACTTTCACACAGGAAAGCAGTACAATGATTGGTCTATAATCAATTTATTAACAATCTGACATCACTCCAGTATTTTTTGACAACATTCAAATGTTAATTGTCTTTATTCCACTACTGAATAAGCATGTTTACCTCAAATCACCTCATATTTCAAACATTCAGCCTGACAAAATATACATGTTTTATTATTCCATGCCTCACCATTAAGTGAATACATATTAACAAAGGGGTGAACATTTGGTTTTGATTTTCATAATTATTTATGCAACCAGCTGACCCTTTTTGGTTTTTATTGGTAAAATTATATTGATGTTGTTGCCCATGCTTTTAGAATATCAGGATTCATTCTCCGATGTTCCAACCCAAATCCATCTGTTTCAGGTTGGACATTGGGGACTTGGCCCCGATCCAACAACATGCCCATCGAGTGAACCCTGAAAAGAGAGCGAGAAGTAAGGTGGAAAGTTACTACGGATATTGCAGGAGTTGGTTGCTGATTGTCTCAAGGGTGGGCAGTCAGCAAGTTTTGCATTTAGCCAGTGCTTGGCCATGGATTACAATTTATTTTGTTCCAAGGGGACGTGAGTTCTAGAATCTAGTGGGGGAGAAATATAGGATACATTTGTTGTCTTAACGGGGAAGTTGTTACAGGCTTTGGATTTGAGGTTGGACTTTCACACACAGGACGCACTGATTGGTGTCACCTCGTTATTATGTGTTACACCTGTGCTGGCTTGTCCATCTGTTTCTGTGTTTACCTTCAGCAGGATCCATCTGTTTCAGTGTTTACTTTCAGCAGGATCTATCTGTTTCAGTGTTTACCTTCAGCAGGATCCATCTGTTTCAGTGTTTACCTTCAGCAGGATCCATCTGTTTCAGTGTTTACCTTCAGCAGGATCCATCTGTTTCAGTGTTTACCTTCAGCAGGATCCATCTGTTTCAGTGTTTACCTTCAGCAGGATCCATCTGTTTCAGTGTTTACCTTCAGCAGGATCCATCTGTTTCAGTGTTTACCTTCAGCAGGATCCATCTGTTTCAGTGTTTACCTTCAGCAGGATCCATCTGTTTCAGTGTTTACCTTCAGCAGGATCCATCTGTTTCAGTGTTTACCTTCAGCAGGATCCATCTGTTTCAGTGTTTACCTTCAGCAGGATCCATCTGTTTCAGTGTTTACCTTCAGCAGGATCCATCTGTTTCAGTTTTCAGTTACATTTGAATCCTTTGACGTATTGTTGATTTAAACATTTTTCAGGTTCAACAAATTCACTGTGTTGGTTGAAAAGTGATACTAAAATGACAAACCATAGTAGAGATATACTGAATTTACACTAAGATGGATCAAGATAGTTTCTCATAATATAATATTGAAATCAAGCTTTATTTATACAGCACATTTCAGACATGGGTGCAACACAATGGCTTCACAGGAAAAAACACAAATATTTAATACAAACATAAGAGAAAAAACTGAAGACTAATGAGCAAGTAAATGTCATCTAACAATTCATTGCAATATGCAACCCAAAAATATCCCTCATTTTGTTGGATGTTACGTTCTCCAGCAAGAAAACCAAAAATGTCCCTCAAACAGAAGAGGGAACTAACAACAACCACAACTAAACATGTTTAAGAACACATTCTTATTTTCAATGATGGCTTAGAAACAGTGGGTTAACTGCCTTGTTCAGGGACAGAACGATAGATTTGTACCTTGTCAGCTCGTGGAACCGATCTTGCAACTTAAGGGTTTATAGTATCCTTTTACCCTCTTCCTGTCAAACCAGAAGATGTAAGCATTGCAGAGGAGGACTGTCCAAAGTGGGGTATATATGTGGGGCATGCTGTCCGGTCCTCTGGCAGTCTCTATGGGGGTGCCACAGGGTTCAACTCTCGGGCCGACTCTTTTCTCTGTATATATCAATGATGTTGCTCTTGCTGCGGGCGATTCCCTGATCCACCTCTACGCAGACGACACCATTCTATATACTTCCGGCCCGTCCTTGGACACTGTGCTATCTAACCTCCAAACGAGCTTCAATGCCATACAACACTTCTTCTGTGGCCTCCAACTGCTCTTAAACGCTAGTAAAACCAAATGCATGCTTTTCAACCGTTCGCTGCCTGCACCCGCACGCCTGACTAGCATCACCACCCTGGATGGTTCCGACCTTGAATATGTGGACATCAATAAGTACCTAGGTGTCTGGCTAGACTGTAAACTCTCCTTCCAGACTCATATCAAACATCTCCAATCGAAAATCAAATCTAGAGTCGGCTTTCTATTCCGCAACAAAGCCTCCTTCACTCACGCCGCCAAAATTACCCTAGTAAAACTGACTATCCTACCGATCCTCGACTTGGCGATGTCATCTACAAAATTGCTTCCAACACTCTACTCAGCAAACTGGATGCAGTTTATCACAGTGCCATCCGTTTTGTCACTAAAGAACCTTATACCACCCACCACTGCGACCTGTATGCTCTAGTCGGCTGGCCCTCGCTACATATTCGTCGCCAGACCCACTGGCTCCAGGTCACCTACAAGTCCATGCTAGGTAAAGCTCCGCCTTATCTCAGTTCACTGGTCACGATGGCAACACCCACCCGTAACACGCGCTCCAGCAGGTGTATCTCACTGATCATCCCTAAAGCCAACACCTCATTTGGCTGCCTTTCGTTCCAGTTCTCTGCTGCCTGTGACTGGAACTAATTGCAAAAATCGCTGAAGTTGGAGACTTTTATCTCCTCACCAACTTCAAACATCTGCTATCTGAGCAGCTAACCGATCGCTGCCGCTGTACATAGTCTATCGGTAAATAGCCCACCCATTTTTACCTACCTCATCCCCATACTGTTATTATTTATTTTATTTTCTGCTCTTTTGCACACCAATATCTCTACTTGTACATGACCATCTGATCATTTATCACTCCAGTGTTAATCTGCAAAATTGTAATTATTCGCCTACCTCCTCATGCCTTTTGCACAAATGTATATAGACTCTCCTTTTTTCTACTGTATTATTTTGACTTGTTAATTGTTTACTCCATGTGTAACTCTGTGTTGTCTGTTCACACTGCTATGCTTTATCTTGGCCAGGTCGCAGTTGCAAATGAGAACTTGTTCTCAACTAGCCTACCTGGTTAAATAAAGGTGAAATAAAATAAAAAATGAGGTGAAGCTTGAGTTAGATATCGACCTAGTGTGACCATCCTG
>NW_026285935.1:0-3604 GCF_023373465.1 Oncorhynchus keta | reverse complement strand
CTGTAATTTTTCATCATAGGTACACTTCAACTATGACAGACAAAATGAGGGGGGAATCCAGAAATTAATCTTTAATTAATTTATTTGCAAATTATGGTGGAAAACTTTTGTTATTGACCAAATACTTATTTATCTCAATACTTTGTTATATACCCTTTGTTGGCAATGACAGAGGTCAAACGTTTTCTGTAAGTATTCACACACTGTTGCTGGTATTTTGGCCCATTCCTCCATGCAAATCTTCTCTAGAGCAGTGATGTTTTGGGGCTGTTGCTGGGCAACACGGACTTTCAACTCCCTCCAAAGATTTTCTATGGTGTTGAGATCTGGAGACTGGCGAGGCCACTCCAGGACATTTACATTTACATTTACATTTAAGTCATTTAGCAGACGCTCTTATCCAGAGCGACTTACAAATTGGTGCATTCACCTTATGACATCCAGTAGAACAGTCACTTTACAATAGTGCATCTAAGTCTTAAAGGGGGGGGTGAGAAGGATTACTTATCCTATCCTAGGTATTCCTTAAAGAGGTGGGGTTTCAGGTGTCTCCGGAAGGTGGTGATTGACTCCGCTGTCCTGGCGTCGTGAGGGAGTTTGTTCCACCATTGGGGGGCCAGAGCAGCGAACAGTTTTGACTGGGCTGAGCGGGAACTGTACTTCCTCAGTGGTAGGGAGGCGAGCAGGCCAGAGGTGGATGAACGCAGTGCCCTTGTTTGGGTGTAGGGCCTGATCAGAGCCTGGAGGTACTGAGGTGCCGTTCCCCTCACAGCTCCGTAGGCAAGCACCATGGTCTTGTAGCGGATGCGAGCTTCAACTGGAAGCCAGGACCTTGAAATGCTTCTTACGAAGCCACTCCTTCGTTGCCCGGGCGGTGTGTTTGGGATCATTGTCATGCTGAAAGACCCAGCCACGTTTCATCTTCAATGCCCTTGCTGATGGAAGGAGGTTTTCACTCAAAATCTCACGATACATGGCCCCATTAATTCTTTCCTTTACACGGATCAGTTGTCTTGGTCCCTTTGCAGAAAAACAGTCCCAAAGCATGATGTTTCCACCCCCATGCTTCACAGTAGGTATGGTGTTCTTTGGATGCAACTCAGCATTCGTTTTTACCAAAAAGTTATATTTTGGTTTCATCTGCTTCCCAGCCTGGTGCAGGTCTACAATTTTGTTTCTGGTGTCCTTTGACAGCTCTTTGGTCTTGGCCATAGTGGGAGTTTGGAGTGTGACTGTTTGAGGTTGTGGACAGGTGTCTTTTATACTGATAACAAGTTCAAACAGGTGCCATTAATACAGGTAACGAGTGGAGGACAGAGGAGCCTCTTAAAGAAGAAGTTACTGGTCTGTGAGAGCCAGAAATCTTGCTTGTTTGTAGGTGACCAAATACTTATTTTCCACCATAATTTGCAAATAAATTCATTAAAAGTCCTACAATGTGATTTTATGTATTTTTTTTCTCTCATTTGTCTGTCATAGTTGAAGTGTACCTATGATGAAAATTACAGGCCTCTCTCATATTTTTAAGTGGGAGAACTTGCACAATTGGTGGCTGACTAAATACTTTTTTGCCCCACTGTATATACAATGTATATATAATAACATTTTGTTGTTACTGTTCTGAACCTATTGCCTGCAAGTCGTTGTGACATTTCCAAGACGTTGATCCGTTGATTGCGCCTGTTGGTCTATCATGTACAGAGCTCAAATCTTTTTCCCAGTCTGCTCTGTAGGCTACTGAGATTGAGCACGCCCGGTATCCAAACATGCAAGGCTTGAGATGTGGTCACTGGATAACTGTGTGTAGCTAGCTACCTAATTTAAATATCAACAGTACTCTCACAGCAGCACAACACTTGATACCATATTATTTACATCATTAATATTCAGTCTGGTTGGCTGACAAGCGTGGCAGAAAGACGGAGAGGAGAGCCTGCATCAATAACCCTAGCACCGACCCAACTCCATCCGGCAACAGCAACCCAACTCAGTCGACAACAGCAACACAGGAAGTCTAGACTCTAGCTAATCATTATAACCTAAAACCTTCCACACAAGCCACTAGCCAGCCAGCCAGCCATATAGAATAATATGAATATTTCTAGTGGTTAGAGTGTTGTGCCAGTAACCGAAAGGTTGCTGGATCGAATCCCCAAACTGACAAGGTAAAAATCTACCGTTCTGCCCCTGAACAAGGCAGTTAACCCCCTCATCCCCAGTAGGCCGTCATTCTATATAAGAATTTTTTCTTAACTTGCCAAGCTAAATAAAGGTTAAACAAATAAAAATAGATACAGTGCCTTGCGAAAGTATTCGGCCCCCTTGAACTTTGCGACCTTTTGCCACATTTCAGGCTTCAAACATAAAGATATAAAACTGTATTTTTTTTGTGAAGAATCAACAACAAGTGGGACACAATCATGAAGTGGAACGACATTTATTGGATATTTCAAACTTTTTTAACAAATCAAAAACTGAAAATTGGGCGTGCAAAATTATTCAGCCCTTTACTTTCAGTGCAGCAAACTCTCTCCAGAAGTTCAGCCAGGATCTCTGAGTGATCCAATGTTGACCTGAATGACTAATGATGATAAATACAATCCACCTGTGTGTGTAATCAAGTCTCCGCATAAAATGCACCTGCACTGTGATAGTCTCAGAGGTCCGTTAAAAGCGCAGAGAGCATCATGAAGAACAAGGAACACAACCGTGGCAGGTCCGAGATACTGTTGTGAAGAAGTTTAAAGCCGGATTTGGATACAAAAAGTATTTCCCAAGCTTTAAACATCCCAAGGAACTCATGTGAGCATATTGAAATGGAAGGAGTATCAGACCACTGCAAATCTGCTCAAGAACCTGGCCGTCCCTCTAAACTTTCAGCTCGCCACAAGGAGAAGACTGATCAGAGATGCAGCCAAGAGGCCCATGATCACTCTGGATGAACTGCAGAGATCTACAGCTGAGGTGGGAGACTCTGTCCATAGGACAACAATCAGTCGTATATTGCACAAGTCTGGCCTTTATGGAAGAGTGGCAAGAAGAAAGCCATTTCTTAAAGATATCCACATAAAAAGTGTTGTTTAAAGTTTGCCATTCAAGCCACCTGGGAGACACACCAAACATGTGGAAGAAGGTGCTTCTGGTCAGATGAAACCAAAATTGAACTTTTTGGCAACAATGCAAAACGTTATGTTTGGCGTAAAAGCAACACAGCTCATCACCCTGAACACACCATCCCCACTGTCAAACATGGTGGTGGCAGCATCATGGTTTGGGCCTGCTTTTCTTCAGCAGGGACAGGGAAGATGGTTAAAATTGATGGGAAGATGGATGGAGCCAAATACAGGACCATTCTGGAAGAAAACCTGATGGAGTCTGCAAAGACCTGAGACTGGGACGGAGATTTGTCTTCCAACAAGACAATGATCCAAAACATAAAGCAAAATCTACAATGGAATGGTTCAAAAATAAACATATCCAGGTGTTAGAATGGCCAAGTCAAAGTCCAGACCTGAATCCAATCGAGAATCTGTGGAAAGAACTGAAAACTGCTGTTCCAAATGCTCTCCATCCAACCTCACTGAGTTCGAGCTGTTTTGCAAGG
>NW_026285934.1:0-9140 GCF_023373465.1 Oncorhynchus keta | reverse complement strand
CCTGATACAGTGTTGTGTGTAAAACAGCAGGATTCTCAGAGAGATCTGTAGTTGTAGGAAGAGAGAACCAGTGAAGTGCTCTGTAGTTAACAACAGAACAGCTCTAGTTAATGATCAGTCCATTCAGTGCCCAGTGAGTTCAGCTCTGTGACCCAGGAGCCATAACACTGTCAGTATAAATCACAGTGTTGGGGGGGTTGAGGGTTGGAGGAGGAAACTTAATTATGAGATTCTCAGGTCAGAGGTCAGACTCCCCATTTACTAAAGGTCGTTATGGTAATGTCACCGACGCTACAATCGACTCTCTGTGATTCATCTTTTCCCACCTCGTAGAATGTGTCTCAGAGACAAACGACTCTCTGTGATTCACCTTTTCCCACTTCTTAGAATGTGTCTCAGAGACAAACGACTCTCTGTGATTCATCTTCTCCCACCTCTTAGAATGTGTCTCAGAGACAAACGACTCTCTGTTCCCACCTCGTAGAATGTGTCTCAGAGACAAACGACTCTCTGTGATTCATCTTCTCCCACCTCTTAGAATGTGTCTCAGAGACAAATGACTCTCTGTGATTCATCTTCTCCCACCTCTTAGAATGTGTCTCAGAGACAAACGACTCTCTGTGATTCATCTTCTCCCACCTCTTAGAATGTGTCTCAGAGACAAACGACTCTCTGTGATTCACCTTCTCCCACCTCTTAGAATGTGTCTCAGAGACAAATGACTCTCTGTGATTCATCTTCTCCCACCTCTTAGAATGTGTCTCAGAGACAAACGACTCTCTGTGATTCATCTTTTCCCACCTCTTAGAATGTGTCTCAGAGACAAACGACTCTCTGTGATTCATCTTTTCCCACCTCTTAGAATGTGTCTCAGAGACAAACGACTCTCTGTGATTCACCTTTTCCCACTTCTTAGAATGTGTCTCAGAGACAAACGACTCTCTGTGATTCATCTTCTCCCACCTCTTAGAATGTGTCTGAGAGACAAACGACTCTCTGTGATTCATCTTCTCCACCTCGTAGAATGTGTCTCAGAGACAAACGACTCTCTGTGATTCATCTTCTCCACCTCTTAGAATGTGTCTCAGAGACAAACGACTCTCTGTGATTCATCTTCTCCCACCTCTTAGAATGTGTCTCAGAGACAAACGACTCTCTGTGATTCATCTTTCCCACCTCGTAGAATGTGTCTCAGAGACAAACGACTCTCTGTGATTCACCTTTTCCCACCTCGTAGAATGTGTCTCAGAGACAAACGACTCTCTGTGATTCATCTTCTCCCACCTCGTAGAATGTGTCTCAGAGACAAACGACTCTCTGTGATTCATCTTTTCCCACCTCTTAGAATGTGTCTCAGAGACAAACGACTCTCTGTGATTCATCTTCTCCCACCTCTTAGAATGTGTCTCAGAGACAAACGACTCTCTGTGATTCATCTTCTCCCACCTCTTAGAATGTGTCTCAGAGACAAACGACTCTCTGTGATTCATCTTTCCCACCTCGTAGAATGTGTCTCAGAGACAAACGACTCTCTGTGATTCACCTTTTCCCACCTCGTAGAATGTGTCTCAGAGACAAACGACTCTCTGTGATTCATCTTCTCCCACCTCGTAGAATGTGTCTCAGAGACAAACGACTCTCTGTGATTCATCTTTTCCCCACCTCTTAGAATGTGTCTCAGAGACAAACGACTCTCTGTGATTCATCTTCCCCACCTCTAGAATGTGTCTCAGAGACAAACGACTCTCTGTGATTCATCTTTTCCCACCTCGTAGAATGTGTCTCAGAGACAAACGACTCTCTGTGATTCATCTTTTCCCACCTCTTAGAATGTGTCTCAGAGACAAACGACTCTCTGTGATTCACCTTTCCCCACCTCTTAGAATGTGTCCTAGAGACAAACGACTCTCTGTGATTCATCTTCTCCCACCTCGTAGAATGTGTCTCAGAGACAAACGACTCTCTGTGATTCATCTTTTCCCACCTCTTAGAATGTGTCTCAGAGACAAACGACTCTCTGTGATTCATCTTCTCCCACCTCTTAGAATGTGTCTCAGAGACAAACGACTCTCTGTGATTCATCTTTTCCCACCTCGTAGAATGTGTCTCAGAGACAAACGACTCTCTGTGATTCACCTTCTCCCACCTCTTAGAATGTGTCTCAGAGACAAATGACTCTCTGTGATTCATCTTCTCCCACCTCTTAGAATGTGTCTCAGAGACAAACGACTCTCTGTGATTCATCTTTTCCCACCTCTTAGAATGTGTCTCAGAGACAAACGACTCTCTGTGATTCATCTTTTCCCACCTCTTAGAATGTGTCTCAGAGACAAACGACTCTCTGTGATTCACCTTTTCCCACTTCTTAGAATGTGTCTCAGAGACAAACGACTCTCTGTGATTCATCTTCTCCCACCTCTTAGAATGTGTCTGAGAGACAAACGACTCTCTGTGATTCATCTTCTCCCACCTCGTAGAATGTGTCTCAGAGACAAACGACTCTCTGTGATTCATCTTCTCCCACCTCTTAGAATGTGTCTCAGAGACAAACGACTCTCTGTGATTCATCTTCTCCCACCTCTTAGAATGTGTCTCAGAGACAAACGACTCTCTGTGATTCATCTTTCCCACCTCGTAGAATGTGTCTCAGAGACAAACGACTCTCTGTGATTCACCTTTTCCCACCTCTTAGAATGTGTCCCAGAGACAAACGACTCTCTGTGATTCATCTTCTCCCACCTCGTAGAATGTGTCTCAGAGACAAACGACTCTCTGTGATTCATCTTTCCCACCTCTTAGAATGTGTCTCAGAGACAAACGACTCTCTGTGATTCATCTTCTCCCACCTCTTAGAATGTGTCTCAGAGACAAACGACTCTCTGTGATTCATCTTTCCCACCTCGTAGAATGTGTCTCAGAGACAAACGACTCTCTGTGATTCATCTTTTCCCACCTCTTAGAATGTGTCTCAGAGACAAACGACTCTCTGTGATTCACCTTTTCCCACCTCTTAGAATGTGTCTCAGAGACAAACGACTCTCTGTGATTCATCTTCCCACTTCTTAGAATGTGTCTCAGAGACAAACGACTCTCTGTGATTCATCTTCCCCACCTCTTAGAATGTGTCTCAGAGACAAACGACTCTCTGTGATTCATCTTCTCCCACCTCGTAGAATGTGTCTCAGAGACAAACGACTCTCTGTGATTCACCTTCTCCCACCTCTTAGAATGTGTCTCAGAGACAAACGACTCTCTGTGATTCATCTTCTCCCACCTCTTAGAATGTGTCTCAGAGACAAACGACTCTCTGTGATTCACCTTTTCCCACCTCTTAGAATGTGTCTCAGAGACAAACGACTCTCTGTGATTCACCTTTTCCCACCTCTTAGAATGTGTCTCAGAGACAAACGACTCTCTGTGATTCATCTTCTCCCCACCTCTTAGAATGTGTCTCAGAGACAAACGACTCTCTGTGATTCATCTTTTCCCACCTCGTAGAATGTGTCTCAGAGACAAACGACTCTCTGTGATTCATCTTTTCCCACCTCTTAGAATGTGTCTCAGAGACAAACGACTCTCTGTGATTCACCTTTCCCACCTCTTAGAATGTGTCTCAGAGACAAACGACTCTCTGTGATTCATCTTTTCCCACCTCGTAGAATGTGTCTCAGAGACAAACGACTCTCTGTGATTCATCTTTTCCCACCTCTTAGAATGTGTCTCAGAGACAAACGACTCTCTGTGATTCACCTTTTCCCACCTCTTAGAATGTGTCCCTAGAGACAACGACTCTCTGTGATTCATCTTCTCCCACCTCGTAGAATGTCTCAGAGACAAACGACTCTCTGTGATTCATCTTTTCCCACCTCTTAGAATGTGTCTCAGAGACAAACGACTCTCTGTGATTCATCTTCTCCCACCTCTTAGAATGTGTCTCAGAGACAAACGACTCTCTGTGATTCATCTTTTCCCACCTCGTAGAATGTGTCTCAGAGACAAACGACTCTCTGTGATTCATCTTTTCCCACCTCTTAGAATGTGTCTCAGAGACAAACGACTCTCTGTGATTCACCTTTTCCCACCTCTTAGAATGTGTCTCAGAGACAAACGACTCTCTGTGATTCATCTTCCCACTTCGTAGAATGTGTCTCAGAGACAAACGACTCTCTGTGATTCATCTTCTCCCACCTCTTAGAATGTGTCTCAGAGACAAACGACTCTCTGTGATTCATCTTCCCCACCTCGTAGAATGTGTCTCAGAGACAAACGACTCTCTGTGATTCATCTTCTCCCACCTCTTAGAATGTGTCTCAGAGACAAACGACTCTCTGTGATTCACCTTTTCCCACCTCTTAGAATGTGTCTCAGAGACAAACGACTCTCTGTGATTCACCTTCTCCCACCTCTTAGAATGTGTCTCAGAGACAAATGACTCTCTGTGATTCATCTTCTCCCACCTCTTAGAATGTGTCTCAGAGACAAACGACTCTCTGTGATTCATCTTTTCCCCACCTCTTAGAATGTGTCTCAGAGACAAACGACTCTCTGTGATTCATCTTTTCCCACCTCTTAGAATGTGTCTCAGAGACAAACGACTCTCTGTGATTCACCTTTTCCCACTTCTTAGAATGTGTCTCAGAGACAAACGACTCTCTGTGATTCATCTTCCCACCTCTTAGAATGTGTCTGAGAGACAAACGACTCTCTGTGATTCATCTTCTCCCACCTCGCAGAATGTGTCTCAGAGACAAACGACTCTCTGTGATTCATCTTCTCCCACCTCTTAGAATGTGTCTCAGAGACAAACGACTCTCTGTGATTCATCTTCTCCCACCTCTTAGAATGTGTCTCAGAGACAAACGACTCTCTGTGATTCATCTTTCCCACCTCGTAGAATGTGTCTCAGAGACAAACGACTCTCTGTGATTCACCTTTTCCCACCTCTTAGAATGTGTCCCAGAGACAAACGACTCTCTGTGATTCATCTTCTCCCACCTCGTAGAATGTGTCTCAGAGACAAACGACTCTCTGTGATTCATCTTTTCCCACCTCTTAGAATGTGTCTCAGAGACAAACGACTCTCTGTGATTCATCTTCTCCCACCTCTTAGAATGTGTCTCAGAGACAAACGACTCTCTGTGATTCATCTTTTCCCACCTCGTAGAATGTGTCTCAGAGACAAACGACTCTCTGTGATTCATCTTTTCCCACCTCTTAGAATGTGTCTCAGAGACAAACGACTCTCTGTGATTCACCTTTTCCCACCTCTTAGAATGTGTCTCAGAGACAAACGACTCTCTGTGATTCATCTTCTCCCACTTCGTAGAATGTGTCTCAGAGACAAACGACTCTCTGTGATTCATCTTCTCCCACCTCTTAGAATGTGTCTCAGAGACAAACGACTCTCTGTGATTCATCTTCTCCCACCTCGTAGAATGTGTCTCAGAGACAAACGACTCTCTGTGATTCACCTTCTCCCACCTCTTAGAATGTGTCTCAGAGACAAACGACTCTCTGTGATTCATCTTCTCCCACCTCTTAGAATGTGTCTCAGAGACAAACGACTCTCTGTGATTCACCTTTTCCCACCTCTTAGAATGTGTCTCAGAGACAAACGACTCTCTGTGATTCACCTTTTCCCACCTCTTAGAATGTGTCTCAGAGACAAACGACTCTCTGTGATTCATCTTCTCCCACCTCTTAGAATGTGTCTCAGAGACAAACGACTCTCTGTGATTCATCTTTTCCCACCTCGTAGAATGTGTCTCAGAGACAAACGACTCTCTGTGATTCATCTTTTCCCACCTCTTAGAATGTGTCTCAGAGACAAACGACTCTCTGTGATTCACCTTTTCCCACCTCTTAGAATGTGTCTCAGAGACAAACGACTCTCTGTGATTCATCTTTTCCCACCTCGTAGAATGTGTCTCAGAGACAAACGACTCTCTGTGATTCATCTTTTCCCACCTCTTAGAATGTGTCTCAGAGACAAACGACTCTCTGTGATTCACCTTTTCCCACCTCTTAGAATGTGTCCCAGAGACAAACGACTCTCTGTGATTCATCTTCTCCCACCTCGTAGAATGTGTCTCAGAGACAAACGACTCTCTGTGATTCATCTTTTCCCACCTCTTAGAATGTGTCTCAGAGACAAACGACTCTCTGTGATTCATCTTCCCCACCTCTTAGAATGTGTCTCAGAGACAAACGACTCTCTGTGATTCATCTTTTCCCACCTCGTAGAATGTGTCTCAGAGACAAACGACTCTCTGTGATTCATCTTTTCCCACCTCTTAGAATGTGTCTCAGAGACAAACGACTCTCTGTGATTCACCTTTTCCCACCTCTTAGAATGTGTCTCAGAGACAAACGACTCTCTGTGATTCATCTTCTCCCACTTCGTAGAATGTGTCTCAGAGACAAACGACTCTCTGTGATTCATCTTCTCCCCACCTCTTAGAATGTGTCTCAGAGACAAACGACTCTCTGTGATTCATCTTCTCCCCACCTCGTAGAATGTGTCTCAGAGACAAAACGACTCTCTGTGATTCATCTTCTCCCCACCTCTTAGAATGTGTCTCAGAGACAAACGACTCTCTGTGATTCACCTTTTCCCACCTCGTAGAATGTGTCTCAGAGACAAAACGACTCTCTGTGATTCATCTTCTCCCACCTCTTAGAATGTGTCTCAGAGACAAACGACTCTCTGTGATTCACCTTTTCCCACCTCTTAGAATGTGTCTCAGAGACAAACGACTCTCTGTGATTCACCTTCTCCCACCTCTTAGAATGTGTCTCAGAGACAAACGACTCTCTGTGATTCATCTTCTCCCACCTCTTAGAATGTGTCTCAGAGACAAACGACTCTCTGTGATTCACCTTTTCCCACCTCTTAGAATGTGTCTCAGAGACAAACGACTCTCTGTGATTCACCTTTTCCCACCTCTTAGAATGTGTCTCAGAGACAAACGACTCTCTGTGATTCACCTTTTCCCACCTCTTAGAATGTGTCTCAGAGACAAACGACTCTCTGTGATTCATCTTCTCCCACCTCTTAGAATGTGTCTCAGAGACAAACGACTCTCTGTGATTCATCTTTTCCCACCTCGTAGAATGTGTCTCAGAGACAAACGACTCTCTGTGATTCATCTTTTCCCACCTCTTAGAATGTGTCTCAGAGACAAACGACTCTCTGTGATTCACCTTTTCCCACCTCTTAGAATGTGTCTCAGAGACAAACGACTCTCTGTGATTCATCTTCTCCCACTTCGTAGAATGTGTCTCAGAGACAAACGACTCTCTGTGATTCATCTTCTCCCACCTCTTAGAATGTGTCTCAGAGACAAACGACTCTCTGTGATTCATCTTCTCCCACCTCGTAGAATGTGTCTCAGAGACAAACGACTCTCTGTGATTCATCTTCTCCCACCTCTTAGAATGTGTCTCAGAGACAAACGACTCTCTGTGATTCACCTTTTCCCACCTCGTAGAATGTGTCTCAGAGACAAACGACTCTCTGTGATTCATCTTCTCCCACCTCTTAGAATGTGTCTCAGAGACAAACGACTCTCTGTGATTCACCTTTTCCCACCTCTTAGAATGTGTCTCAGAGACAAACGACTCTCTGTGATTCACCTTCTCCCACCTCTTAGAATGTGTCTCAGAGACAAACGACTCTCTGTGATTCATCTTCTCCACCTCTAGAATGTGTCTCAGAGACAAACGACTCTCTGTGATTCACCTTTTCCCACCTCTTAGAATGTGTCTCAGAGACAAACGACTCTCTGTGATTCACCTTTTCCCACCTCTTAGAATGTGTCTCAGAGACAAACGACTCTCTGTGATTCACCTTTTCCCACCTCTTAGAATGTGTCTCAGAGACAAACGACTCTCTGTGATTCATCTTCTCCCACCTCTTAGAATGTGTCTCAGAGACAAACGACTCTCTGTGATTCATCTTCTCCCACCTCTTAGAATGTGTCTCAGAGACAAACGACTCTCTGTGATTCATCTTTTCCCACCTCGTAGAATGTGTCTCAGAGACAAACGACTCTCTGTGATTCATCTTCTCCCACCTCGTAGAATGTGTCTCAGAGACAAACGACTCTCTGTGATTCATCTTTTCCCACCTCTTAGAATGTGTCTCAGAGACAAACGACTCTCTGTGATTCATCAATGTGTCTCAAATGTGTCCATTGACTATATATATATATAGAAATGGACAGGTTGACTATATATATATATATATATATATATATATATATATATATATATATATATATATAGAAATGGACAGGTTGACTATATATATATAGAGAGAAATGGACAGGTTGACTATATATTTATAGAGAGAAATTGACAGGTTGACTATATATATATATAGAAATGGACAGGTTGACTATATATATATATAGAAATGGACAGGTTGACTATATATATATAGAGAGAGAGAAATGGACAGGTTGAATATAGAGAGAGAGAAATGGACAGGTTGAATAGAGAGAGAGGGAGAAATGGACCGGTTGAATAAAGAGAGAGAGAGATAAATGGACAGGTTGAATAAAGAGAGAGAGAAATGGACAGGTTGAATAGAGAGAGAGAGAAATGGACAGGTTGAATAGAGAGAGAGAGAAATGGACAGGTTGAATAGAGAGAGAGAGAAATGGACAGGTGGAAATAAAGAGAGAGAGAGAGAAATTGACAGGTTTAATAGAGAGAGAAATTGACAGGTTGAATAGAGAGAGAGAGAAATGGACAGATTGAATAGAGAGAGAGAGAAATGGACAGATTGAATAGAGAGAGAGAGAAATGGACAGCTTGAATAGAGAGAGAGAGAAATGGACAGGTTGAATAAAGAGAGAGAGAGAAATGGACAGGTTGAATAGAGAGAGAGAGAGAAATGGACAGGTTGAATAGAGAGAGAGAGAGAAATGGACAGGTTGAATAAAGAGAGAGAGAGAAATGGACAGGAGAAGGGAGGAAACAGGCCCAGGAGGAAACAGGCCCAGGAGGAAACAGGCCCAGGAGGAAACAGGCCCAGGAGGAAACAGGCCCAGGAGGAAACAGGAGAGGGAGGAAACAGGAGAGGGAGGAAACAGGAGAGGGAGGAAACAGGACCAGGAGGAATCAGGGGAGGGAGG
>NW_026285933.1:0-7004 GCF_023373465.1 Oncorhynchus keta | reverse complement strand
TTGCGGCATGAAATATGATTGTCTGTGTTTGTTTCATGGGGTGCTGTCCCCGGATAATGGCATGGTGAGCTTTTGCCGAAAAGCCTTTTTGAAACCTGACACCGTGGCTGGATTAACAAGTCAAGCTTTAATTTGACATATTGCATGTGTATTTTCAAGAATGTTAAATACTGTATTTACAATTCTGTAGTTTGAATTTCGCTGCTCTGCAATTTCACTGGATGTTAGCCAGGCGGGACGCTACCGTCCCACGTACCCTAGAGAGGTTTTAACGTCATGCCCCCCCTCCATCTTTCCTAAATAAGTCTATATTACACACTGTCATTGATAGAATCTTAATATCATAAACAGAACTGGAGATATAACCAGTTTTGGGAGGGCATGTCATTTTTGGAATGGTTTTCCCCCGTTGCCCCTCCTTCTTCCGGCAGTAGGGCCTGCTCTGCTCCTTCTCCTGATAGTTGAAGGATCCTTCTCCAGTTGATAATCACCCAGATAATTGCCTCAAAACTAAACCTAAACTATAACTAAACTAATTTCACACATATAACAGATTAAATAAATGAAGTAAATGTATGATGGGGGAGAATGGGTGAGTTGATGAGTGAGGGAAGCGAACAATGCATAATTATGCAATCACCAATTGTGAATGAAAAACAGGGCAATTATAATCTTGTAATTATAATCTTAAAATGGTATGTATCCTGTATCAGTCTACCAAATACAAGCATTCTTATCAGTCTACTCTGGCCTATTTGGAGTACATAGTGAATCAAACACAAATGTCATCACAGAAAGAAGACACTACACCTAAAGCAAAAGAACAACATCAGAAATGCATTCAGCAGCTTTCTTTGTTTATGTGACATTCTCCATCTGTAGCCAGTGTTTATGTGACATGCTCCATCTGTAGCCATTGTTTATGTGACATCGACATGCTCCATCTGAAGCCAGTGTTTATGTGACATCGACATGCTCCATCTGTAGCCATTGTTTATGTGACATCGACATGCTCCATCTGAAGCCAGTGTTTATGTGACATCGACATGCTCCATCTGAAGCCAGTGTTTATGTGACATCGACATGCTCCATCTGAAGCCAGTGTTTATGTGACATCGACATGCTCCATCTGAAGCCATTGTTTGTGATATCGACATGCTCCGTCTGAAGCCATTGTTTATGTGACATCGACATGCTCCATCTGAAGCCATTGTTTGTGACATCGACATGCTCCATCTGAAGCCATTGCCTGAAGACGCACACCATGTAAGCACAAGCTGACTATAGTTGACCATGTTTTACTGCTGTCATATCGCCAATATTAAATACTATGCCATTCATGCATTTATGCTGATTTTCACTATTTATAAAGCACGCTTGGTGCTTATAAGGATGTTTAGGCTACTGATGTTTTCATTATTGGTGATTGAGGTATTCTTCTTATTTTAGTTATAAAAAGAATCAGTTACTGCGTTCCATCACATATGCTTTCTGTTTCACAGTTGTAACAAAGGCACTCTAGGAATACATTGTTTTTTTTTATTTTTATATATATATTTATAGCCTACGGTAACAAACTAATCAAAATTAGTGTTATTTTAAATATATAATTGTTGTGTTCTAATGTTACTTAAAATCTTTCTTAGGGATCAAATCCCTTTAGCGTGATCGATTTGACAACATCCGGTGAAATTGCAGAGCGCCAAATACAAACTCCAGCAATATCAGTATTTAACATTCATATAAAGACAAGTGTAATACATCAAAATAAAGCTTAACTTCTTGTTAATCCAGCCGTGGTGTCAGATTTTAAAAGGCTTTACGGCGAAAGCTCACCATGTGATTATCTGAGGACAGCGCCCCGCACACAAAAACATGAAACCCATATTTCAACCAGGCGACACAAAATAATCAATAATCCACCTGTTTCCCTCCATCAAAATGAATCCCAAACGTTACTAATAAACTTTTTCAAACAAGTCAAACAGCATTTATAATCAAACCTTAGGTACCCTATACGTATATAAACGATACAATTTAAGACGGAGAATCGTTATTGTCTTTACATTCCAGCCACGCTGAGTTGCGTCTGCTGCCAACTCTGTGTAATGCAGTTTCTTACACTCGTAGGCCTCTTCAACAGAGTTTTCCCACGGGACTGTGAGCTCTATGATGTCTGGTCTTTGGAATCCTTCAATGACATCTGAAGCCTTACTTCAATATGTGATTAAATGCATCAATGATGGCATTTTCTTCCATAATGCGGCCAGTGTCTCAATTAATTTGTTGTGGGCAAGAGGAGGAAGAAGAACCCTTCAGGGATGTGTCAGTTTCCAGAATTTAGCCGGGTTCCCATTACAATCTGAAAGAGAGATGATATAATAATCAGATTCAGCCTGCCTGATTTGCCTTACACAATGATGTCTCAGTTGCTTAAAAGCTTGCCAATCTGGGCTGAGAGAGTTCCCTATATAATTTGACCAGGGCCCATAAATAGCTGGTCAAATGTAGCGGACTACGCAGGGAATAGGGTTCCATTTGGGTCTCAGATATGGTTGGAAATTCCAGGAAGACTTGTGAATGGAACAATAAAGTGTGAAATTTTATTCTGTGGGACAAATTTAATTCCCTAATCGATGCGGGGGAGAAAAGATGAGGGGTTGCTTCTAATCAATTGTTTACACATAAATGCTCTTTTTGGCTCCTCTTCTGCTTAGTGCATTCACAACTTCTCTTATCTCAGATGTCGTCAGATAAGAGAGAGCGAGAGAAGAAAGAGTGTGTGTGTGTGTGCGTGTGCATGTCTAAATGTGTGCCTGTGTCACGGCCGTGGAATGAAGAGGACCCAAAGCGCAGCGTCGAGAGCGTACATATTCCTTTTTATTAGGATGACGCCAACAAAAACAAACAATAAAAAACAACCGTGAAGCTTAATATGGGCTTCGTGCCACAAACAAAGTCAACTTCCCACACTGAAAAGAGGGAAAGGGCTACCTAAGTATGGTTCCCAATCAGAGACAACGATAGACAGCTGTCCCTGATTGAGAAGCATACCCGGCCAGAACATAGAATGCCCACCCCAAATCACTGACCAAACCAAATAGAGACATAAAGGGCTCTTAGGTCAGGGCGTGACACTGTGTTTTCTGATAAATGCCAGAAAGCAGAGCAGAAACCAGAGAAAGAGAGAGAATGAGGAAGAGAAGAGGGCAACATAGAGAATACGTAATTGAATGTTTGGAGAGAAAATACATATATGTAGGCAGACATCAAATCAAAATGTATTGGTCGCGTACACAGATTTGCAGATGTTATCACAGGTGCAACAAATTGATTGTGTTTCTAGCTCCAACTGTGCAATAATACCAAGCAATACAAAACAACACACACATAAGGCAAAAAAGAAGTAGAAAGAAGCTAAGAAATATCAGAAAGAGCAATGTCAGAGTCCGGAATATAAATATATACAGTTAAAGTCTGAAGTTTACATACACCTGACACATTTAAGTTCACATTTCCTGACATTTACTCATAGTAAAAATTCCCTGTCTTAGGTCAGTTAGGATCATCACTTTATTTTGAGATTGTGAAATGTCAGAATAATAGTAGAAGAATGATTTACTTAATCTTTTATTTATTTCATCACATTCCCAGTGGGTCAGAAGTTTACATGCACTCAATTAGTTTTTGGTAGCATTTCCTTTAAATTGTTTAACTTGTATCAAACATTTTGGGTAGGCTTCCACAAGCTGGGTGAATTTTGGCCAATTCCTCCTGACAGAGCTGGTGTGACCGAGTCAGGTTTGTAGGCCTCCTTGCTCGCACACGCTTTTCAGTTCCGCCAACACATTTTCTGTAGGACTTAGGTCAGGGCTTTGTGATGGCCACTCCAATACCCAGCCTTTGTTGTCCTTAAGCCATTTTCCACAGCTTTGGAAGTATGCTTGGGGTATATAAACGGGTTGGAGCGAGCGGTCGCATTCGCACTTCGGTCCGCAGGTAGTATTACTTTTCATTACTTTTCATTACATTTCATTATAGTACAACGGTTTGATTTGTCTAATCTTAGCAATTTCTTCTTAGCTAGCTACATAGCCGTCTTTGTATCAAAGATAATTGCGTAATTATCGTATTTCGTCGTCTAACGTAGTCTACTGTAACAGCTAGCCACATAGCTAACGTCCACCGTCTATCGAATAGCAGCACTATAGAAACTATTACACTCAACTGAACGACTTGATTAGTGTAGTGTTAGCTAGCTACATAGTTGTCTTTTGCTGTCTTCGTATCCAAGATAATTGTGTAGTTTAGAGTGTGTAGTCTTAGAGTGATTATCTTAATTTACCGAGGTTAGCTAGCCAGCTATTGTCATCCTTAACGTAGGAGACACTGCTAGCTAGCTAACAGCTAACAGCTAACCAACGTCTACCGAATATAACTTCCCACTCAACAACCCGGTCGCATTCCGCTTCGCTCACAGGTAGTATCACATTTTTCATTTCATTTTCATTACAGCACAACGGTTTGATTTGTTTGATCGTAGCTAGCTACATAGCTACATAGCCTCTTTGTATCAAAGATAATTGTGTAGTCTAGAGCGATTTTCTAGGTTAGCTAGCCAGCTATT
This sequence comes from Oncorhynchus keta, assembly GCF_023373465.1. Lineage (NCBI taxonomy): Eukaryota > Metazoa > Chordata > Actinopteri > Salmoniformes > Salmonidae > Oncorhynchus > Oncorhynchus keta. Next base: position 2,377 of record NW_026285933.1, on the reverse strand, counting down.
GTCGTTCTTTTAGCATAGCGTAACGTAATCAACACTGCTAGCTAGCCAGCTGGCCCCCGAATAGCTGCACTGTAGAAACTATTACACTCAGCGGAGCGACTTGATTAGTGTAGTGTCAACAAACGCAGCCACTGCCAGCTAGCCTACTTCAGCAGTACTGTATCATTTTAATCATTTTAGTCAATAAGATTCTTGCTCGTAAGCTTAACTTTCTGAACATTCGAGATGTGTAGTCCACTTGTCATTCCAATCTCCTTGCATTAGCGTAGCCTCTTCTGTAGCCTGTCAACTATGTGTCTGTCTATCCCTGTTCTCTCCTCTCTGCACAGACCATACAAACGCTCCACACCGCGTGGCGCGGCCACCCTAATCTGGTGGTCCCAGCGCGCCACGACCCACGTGGTGTTCAGGTCTCCGGTAGCCTCTGGAACTGCCGATCTGCGGCCAACAAGGCAGAGTTCATCTCAGCCTATGCCTCCCTCCAGTCCCTCGACTTCTTGGCACTGACGGAAACATGGATCACCACAGATAACACTGCTACTCCTACTGCTCTCTCCTCGTCCGCCCACGTGTTCTCGCACACCCGAGAGCTTCTGGTCAGCGGGGTGGTGGCACCCGGGATCCTCATCTCTCCCAAGTGGTCATTCTCTCTTTCTCCCTTACCCATCTGTCTATACGCCTCCTTTGAGATTCCATGCTGTCACAGTTACAGCCCTTTCAAGGCAACATCCTTCTCATTTATAAGCCCTCCAGGTTCCCTCGGAGAGTTCATCAATGAGCTTGATGCCTTGATAAGCTCCTTTCCTGAGGGTGGCTCACGTCTCACAGTTCTGGTCGACTTTAACCTCCCCACGTCTACCTTTGACTCATTCCTCTCTGCCTCCTTCTTTCCACTCCTCTCCTCTTTTGACCTCACCCTCTCACCTTCCCCCTACTCACAAGGCAGGCAATACGCTCGACCCTCATCTTTACTAGATGCTGTTCTTCCACTAACCTCATTGCAACTCCCCCTCCAAGTCTCCGACCACTACCTTGTATCCTTTTCCCTCTCGCTCTCATCAACACTTCCCACACTGCCCTAGGATGGTATCGCGCCGTCCCAACCTTCACTCTCTCCCCCGCTACTCTCTCTCTTCCATCCTATCATCTCTTCCCTCTGCTCAAACCTTCTCCAACCTATCTCCTGATTCTGCCTCCTCCCAACCCTCCTCTCCTCCCCTTTCTGCATCCTTTGACTCTCTATATCCCCTATCCTCCAGAGCCGGCTCGGTCCTCCCCTCCCGCTCCGTGGCTCGGCGACTCATTGCGAGCTCACAGAACAGGAGACTCGGGCAGCCGGCGGAAATGGAGGAAAACTACGCCTCCCCTGCGGACCTGGCATCCTTTCACTCCCTCCTCTCTACATTTTTCCTCCTCTGTCTCTGCTAAAAGCCACTTTCTACCACTCTAAATTCCAAGCATCTGCCTCTAACCCTGGGAAGCTCTTTGCCACCTTCTCCTCCCTCCTGAATCCTCCCCCTCCCCCCTCCCCCTCTCTGCAGATGACTTCGTCAGCCATTTTGAAAGAAGGTCGACGACATCCATCCTCGTTTGCTAGAGTCAAACGACACTGCTGGTTCTGCTCACACTGCCCCTGCCCTGCTCTGACCTCTTTCTCCCCTCTCTCTCAGATGAAATCTTGCGTCTTGTGACGGACCGGCCACCCAACAACCTGCCCGCTTGACCCTATCCCCTCACCTCTCTTCACAGACCATTTCCGGAGACCTTCTCCTTACCTCACCTCGCTCATCAACTCATCCCTGACCGCTGGCTACATCCCTTCCGTCTTCAAGAGAGCGAGAGTTGCACCCCCTTCTGAAAAAACCTACACTCGATCCCCTCCGATGTCAACAACTACAGACCAGTATCCCTTCTTTCTTTTCTCTCCAAAACTCTTGAACGTGCCGTCCATGGCCAGCTCTACATATCTCTCTCAGAATGACCTTCTTGATCCAAATCAGTCAGGTTCAAGACTAGTCATTCAACTGAGACTGCTCTTCTCTGCATCACGGAGCGCTCCGCACTACTAAAGCTAACTCTCTCTCTCTGCTCTCATCCTTCTAGACCTATCATTTGCCTTCGATACTGTGAACCATCAGATCCTCCCTCTCCACCCTCTCCGAGTTGGGCATCTCCGGCGCGGCCACGCTTGGATTGCGTCCTACCTGACAGGTCGCTCCTACCAGGTGGCGTGGCGAGAATCTGTCTCCTCACCACGCGCTCTCACCACTGGTGTCCCCCAGGGCTCTGTTCTAGGCCCTCTCCTATTCTCGCTATACACCAAGTCACTTGGCTCTGTCATAACCTCACATGGTCTCTCCTATCATTGCTATGCAGA
>NW_026285932.1:0-5975 GCF_023373465.1 Oncorhynchus keta | reverse complement strand
ACAGTACATCTAGCTGGTCTGTCATAATATAATAGAGACAGTAGATCTACCTGGTCTGTCATAATCTAATAGAGACAGCAGATTTTACAGTCTGCTCATGCATTATAATAGAGACAGTAGATCTAATGGGTCTGTCATATTACAATATTATAGATATACATCTAGCTGGTCTGTCATAATAGAACAGATGGTGTGATCTAGCTGTTCTGTCATAATAATATAGACAGTACATCTAGCTGTAGAGTCTGTCATAATAGAATAGAGACAGTAGATCTAGCTGTTCTGTCATAATAGAGACAGTAGATCTAGCTGGTCTTTCATATTATAATAGAGACAGTAGAGCTTGCTGGTCTGTCATAATATAGTAGAGACAGTAGATCTAGCTGGTCTGTCATTTATAATAGAGACAGTACATCTAGCTGGTCTGTCATAATATAATAGAGACTGTAGATCTAGCTGGTCTGTCATAATATAATAGAGACAGTAGATCTAGCCGGTCTGTCAATAGCTGATCTGTCATAATATAATAGAGACAGTAGATCGAGCTGGTCTTTCATAGAATAATAGAGACAGTAGATCTAGCTGATCTGTCATAAAATAATAGAGACAGTAGATCTGAGCTGGTCTTTCATGTTATAATAGAAACAGTAGATCTAGCTGGTCTGTCATAATATAATAGAGACAGTAGATCTAGCTGGTCTGTCATATTATAATAGAGACAGTAGATGTCGCTGGTCTGTCATAATATAATAGAGACAGTAGATCTAGCTGATCTGTCATAAAATAATAGAGACAGTAGATCGAGCTGGTCTTTCATGTTATAATAGAAACAGTAGATCTAGCTGGTCTGTCATAATATAATAGAGACAGTAGATCTAGCTGGTCTGTCAAATTATAATGAGACAGTAGATCTAACTGGTCTGTCATAATATAGCAGAGACAGTAGATCTAGCTGGTCTGTCATAAAATAATAGAGACAGTAGATTGAGCTGGTCTGTCATGTTATAATAGAGACAGCAGATCTAGCTGGTCTGTCATATTATAATGGAGACAGTAGATCTGAGCTGGTCTGTCATATTATAATAGAGACAGTAGATCTTGTCTAGCTGGTCTGACATAATATGAGACAGTAGATCTAGCTGGTCTTCATATTATAATAGAGACAGTAGATCTAGCTGGTCTGTCATAATATAGTAGAGACAGTAGATCTAGCTGGTCTGTCATTTTTATAATAGAGACAGTACATCTAGCTGGTCTGTCATAATATAATAGAGACAGTAGATCTACCTGGTCTGTCATAATATAATAGAGACAGTAGATCTAGCTGGTCTGTCATATTATAATAGAGACAGTAGATCTAGCTGGTCTGTCATATTATAATAGAGACAGTAGATCTAGCTGGTCTGTCATAATATAATATAGACAGTAGATCTAGCTGGTCTGTCATAATAGAATAGAGACAGTAGATCTAGCTGTTCTGTCATAATATGAGACAGTAGATCTCACTGGTCTTTCATATTATAATAGAGACAGTAGAGCTAGCTGGTCTGTCATAATATAGTAGAGACAGTAGATCTAGCTGGTCTGTCATATTATAATAGAGACAGTAGATCTAGCTGGTCTGTCATAATATAATAGAGACAGTAGATCTAGCTGGTCTGTCATAATATAATAGAGACAGTAGATCTAGCTGATCTGTCATAAAATAATAGAGACAGTAGATCTAGCTGGTCTTTCATAATATAGCAGAGACAGTAGATCTAGCTGTTCTGTCATAAAATAATAGAGACAGTAGATTGAGCTGTTCTTTCATGGTTATAATAGAAACAGTAGATCTAGCTGGTCTGTCATAATATAATAGAGACTGTAGATCTAGCTGGTCTGTCATATTATAATAGAGACAGTAGATGTCGCTGGTCTGTCATAATATAATAGAGACAGTAGATCTAGCTGATCTGTCATAAATAATAGAGACAGTAGATCGAGCTGGTCTTTCATGTTATAATAGAAACAGTAGATCTAGCTGGTCTGTCATAATATAATAGAGACAGTATATCTAGCTGGTCTGTCAAATTATAATAGAGACAGTAGATCTAGCTGGTCTGTCATAATATAGCAGAGACAGTAGATCTAGCTGATCTGTCATAAAATAATAGAGACAGTAGATTGAGCTGGTCTGTCATGTTATAATAGAGACAGCAGATCTAGCTGGTCTGTCATATTATAATGGAGACAGTAGATCTAGCTGGTCTGTCATATTATAATAGAGACAGTAGATCTAGCTGGTCTGTCATAATATGAGACAGTAGATCTCGCTGGTTTTCATATTATAATAGAGACAGTAGAGCTTGCTGGTCTGTCATAATATAGTAGAGACAGTAGATCTAGCTGGTCTGTCATTTTTATAATAGAGACAGTACATCTAGCTGGTCTGTCATAATATAATAGAGACAGTAGATCTACCTGGTCTGTCATAATCTAATGGAGACAGTAGATTTTGCTGGTCTGTCATATTATAATAGAGACAGTAGATCTAGCTGGTCTGTCATATTATAATATAGACAGTACATCTAGCTGGTCTGTCATAATAGAATAGAGACAGTAGATCTAGCTGTTCTGTCATAATAAGTAGATCTCGCTGGTCTTTCATATTATAATAGAGACAGTAGAGCTTGCTGGTCTGTCATAATATAGTAGAGACAGTCGATCTAGCTGGTCTGTCATTTTATAATAGAGACAGTACATCTAGCTGGTCTGTCATAATATAATAGAGACTGTAGATCTAGCTGGTCTGTCATAATATAATAGAGACAGTAGATCTAGCTGATCTGTCATAAAATAATAGAGACAGTAGATCGAGCTGGTCTTTCATAATATAGCAGAGACAGTAGAGCTAGCTGATCTGTCATAAAATAATAGAGACAGTAGATTGAGCTGTTCTTTCATGTTATAATAGAAACAGTAGATCTAGCTGGTCTGTCATAATATAATAGAGACTGTAGATCTAGCTGGTCTGTCATATTATAATAGAGACAGTAGATGTCGCTGGTCTGTCATAATATAATAGAGACAGTAGATCTAGCTGATCTGTCATAAAATAATAGAGACAGTAGATCGAGCTGGTCTTTTCATGTTATAATAGAAACAGTAGATCTAGCTGGTCTGTCATAATATAATAGAGACAGTATATCTAGCTGGTCTGTCAAATTATAATAGAGACAGTAGATCTAGCTGGTCTGTCATAATATAGCAGAGACAGTAGATCTAGCTGATCTGTCATAAAATAATAGAGACAGTAGATTGAGCTGGTCTGTCATGTTATAATAGAGACAGCAGATCTAGCTGGTCTGTCATATTATAATGGAGACAGTAGATCTAGCTGGTCTGTCATATTAATAGAGACAGTAGATCTAGCTGGTCTGTCATATTATAATAGAGACAGTAGATCTCGCTGTTCATTCATAAAATAATAGAGACAGTCGATCTTGCTGGTCTGTCATTATATAATAGAGACAGTAGATCTCGCTGGTCTGTCATAATATATAGAGACAGTAGATCAAGCTGGTATGTCACAATATAATAGAGACAGTAGATCTTGCTGTTCATTCATAATATAATAGAGACAGTCGATCTTGCTGATCTGTCATAACATAATAGAGACAGTAGGTCCAGCTGGTCTGTCATAATATAATAGAGACAGTAGATCTAGCTCGTCTGTCATAATATAATAGAGACAGTAGGTCCAGCTGGTCTGTCATAATATAATAGAGACAGTCGATCTAGCTGGTTTGTCATAATATAATAGAGAGAGTAGATCTAGCTGGTCTGTCATAATATAATAGAGACAGTAGATCTAACTGGTCATTCATAATATAATAGAGACAGTAGATCTAGCTGGTCATTCATAATATAATAGAGACAGTAGATCTAGCTGGTCCGTCATAATATAAAAGAGACAGTAGATCTCGCTGGTCTGTCATAATATAGATTAGACAGCAGATCTAGCTGGCCTGTCATAACATAATAGAGACAGTAGATCTAGCTCGTCTGTCATAATATAATAGAGGCAGTAGATCTTGCTGGTATATCATATTACAACAGAGAGGATAGATCTAGCTGGTATGTCGTAATATAATAGAGACAGTAGATCTAGCTCGTCTGATATCAGATAATAGAGATAGTAGATCTCGCTGTTCATTCATAAAATAATAGAGACAGTCGATCTTGCTGGTCTGTCATTATATAATAGAGACAGTAGATCTCGCTGGTCTGTCATAACATAATAGAGACAGTAGATCTAGCTGGTCTGTCATAATATAATAGAGACAGTAGCTCTAGCTATTCTGTCATAACATAATAGAGACACTAGATCTCGCTGTTCATTCATAAAATAGAGACAGTCGATCTTGCTGGTCTGTCATTATATAATAGAGACAGTAGATCTCACTGGTCTGTCATAATATAATAGAGACAGTAGATCTAGCTGGTCTGTCATAATATAATAGAGACTGTAGATCTAGCTGGTCTGTCATATTATAATAGAGACAGTAGATCTCAGCTGGTCTGTCATAATATAATAGAGACAGTAGATCTAGCTGATCTGTCATAAAATACACAGAGATTCAGTAGATCGATCTTGCTGGTCTTTCATGTATATAATAGAAACAGTAGATCTATATAATATAATAGACTGGTCTGTCATAATATAATAGAGACAGTATATCTAGCTGGTCTTGTCAAATTATAATAGAGACAGTAGATCTAGCTGGTCTGTCATAATATAGCAGAGACAGTAGATCTAGCTAGATCTGTCATAAAATAATAGAGACAGTAGATCCAGCTGGTCTGTCATGTTATAATAGAGACAGTAGATCTCGCTGGTCTGTCATATTATAATGGAGACAGTAGATCTAGCTGGTCTGTCATATTATAATAGAGACAGTAGATCTAGCTGGTCTGTCATAATATGAGCAGTAGATCTCGCTGGTCTTTCATATTATAATAGAGACAGTAGAGCTTGCTGGTCTGTCATAATATAGTAGAAGACAATGGATCTAGCTGGTCTGTCATTTTATAATAGAGACAGTACATCTAGCTGGTCTGTCATAATATAATAGAGACAGTAGATCTACCTGGTCTGTCATAATCTAATAGGAGACAGTAGATTTTGCTGGTCTGTCATATTATAATAGAGACAGTAGATCTAGCTGGTCTGTCATATTATAATATAGACAGTACATCTAGCTGGTCTGTCATAATAGAATAGAGACAGTAGATCTAGCTGTTCTGTCATAATATGAGACAGTAGATCTCGCTGATCTTTCATATTATAATAGAGACAGTAGAGCTTGCTGGTCTGTCATAATATAGTAGAGACAGTCGATCTAGCTGGTCTGTCATTTTATAATAGAGACAGTACATCTAGCTGGTCTGTCATAATATAATAGGAGACTGTAGATCTAGCTGGTCTGTCATAATATAATAGAGACAGTAGATCTAGCTGATCTATCATAAAATAATAGAGACAGTAGATCGAGCTGGTCTTTCATAATATAGCAGACAGTAGATCTAGCTGATCTGTCATAAAATAATAGAGACAGTAGATTGAGCTGTTCTTTCATGTTATAATAGAAACAGTAGATCTAGCTGGTCTGTCATAATATAATAGAGACTGTAGATCTAGCTGGTCTGTCATATTATAATAGAGACAGTAGATGTCGCTGGTCTGTCATAATATAATAGAGACAGTAGATCTAGCTGATCTGTCATAAAATAATAGAGACAGTAGATCGAGCTGGTCTTTCATGTTATAATAGAAACAGTAGATCTAGCTGGTCTGTCATAATATAATAGAGACAGTATATCTAGCTGGTCTGTCAAATTATAATAGAGACAGTAGATCTAGCTGGTCTGTCATAATATAGCAGAGACAGTAGATCTAGCTGATCTGTCATAAAATAATAGAGACAGTAGAT
>NW_026285931.1:0-2081 GCF_023373465.1 Oncorhynchus keta | reverse complement strand
TACACTGTATTTCTGATCAATTTGATGTTATTTTAATGGGCAAAAAATGTGTATATATATATACATACATACATACATACATATACACACATATATATATATATATATATATATATATAGACATATATATATATATACACATATATATATATATATACATACACACATATATATATATATATATACATATATATATATATATATATATATATATATATATATATATATAAACACATATATATATATATATATATATATATATATATACACACATATATATATATATATATATATATATACACATATATATATATATATATATATATATATATATATATATATATATATATATATATATATATACATACATATATATATATATATACATTTACATTTAAGTCATTTAGCAGACGCTCTTATCCAGAGCGACTTACAAATTGGTGCATTCACCTTATGACATCCAGTGGAACAGCCACTTTACAATAGTGCATCTAAATCTTTTAAGGGGGGTGAGAAGGATTACTTTATCCTATCCTAGGTATTCCTTAAAGAGGTGGGGTTTCAGGTGTCTCTGGAAGGTGGTGATTGACTCCGCTGTCCTGGCGTCGTGAGGGAGTTTGTTCCACCATTGGGGAGCCAGAGCAGCGAACAGTTTTGACTGGGCTGAGCGGGAACTGTACTTCCTCAGTGGTAGGGAGCCGAGCAGGCCAGCGGTGGATGAACGCAGTGCCCTTGTTTGGGTGTAGGGCCTGATCAGAGCCTGGAGGTACTGAGGTGCCGTTCCCCTCACAGCTCCGTAGGCAAGCACCATGGTCTTGTAGCGGATGCGAGCTTCAACTGGAAGCCAGTGGAGAGAGCGGAGGAGCGGGGTGACGTGAGAGAACTTGGGAAGGTTGAACACCAGACGGGCTGCGGCGTTCTGGATGAGTTGTAGGGGTTTAATGGCACAGGCAGGGAGCCCAGCCAACAGCGAGTTGCAGTAATCCAGACGGGAGATGACAAGTGCCTGGATTAGGACCTGCGCCGCTTCCTGTGTGAGGCAGGGTCGTACTCTGCGGATGTTGTAGAGCATGAACCTACAGGAACGGGCCACCGCCTTGATGTTAGTTGAGAACGACAGGGTGTTGTCCAGGATCACACCAAGGTTCTTAACGCTCTGGGAGGAGGACACAATGGAGTTGTCAACCGTGATGGCGAGATCATGGAACGGGCAGTCCTTCCCCGGAAGGAAGAGCAGCTCCGTCTTGCCGAGGTTCAGCTTGAGGTGGTGATCCGTCATCCACACTGATATGTCTGCCAGACATGCAGAGATGCGAGTCGCCACCTGGTCATCAGAAGGGGAAAGGAGAAGATTAATTGTGTGTCGTCTGCATAGCAATGATAGGAGAGACCATGTGAGGTTATGACAGAGCCAAGTGACTTGGTGTATAGCGAGAATAGGAGAGGGCCTAGAACAGAGCCCTGGGGGACACCAGTGGTGAGAGCGCGTGGTGAGGAGACAGATTCTCGCCACACCACCTGGTAGGAGCGACCTGTCAGGTAGGACGCAATCCAAGCGTGGGCCGCGCCGGAGATGCCCAACTCGGAGAGGGTGGAGAGGAGGATCTGATGGTTCACAGTATCGAAGGCAGCCGATAGGTCTAGAAGGATGAGAGCAGAGGAGAGAGAGTTAGCTTTAGCAGTGCTGGAGCGGAGCGCCTCCGTGAGATACAGAGAAGAGCAGTCTCAGTTGAATGACTAGTCTTGAAACCTGACTGATTTGGATCAAGAAGGTCATTCTGAGAGAGATAGCGGGAGAGCTGGCCAAGGACGGCACGTTCAAGAGTTTTGGAGAGAAAAGAAAGAAGGGATACTGGTCTGTAGTTGTTGACATCGGAGAGGGGACCAGTGTAGGTTTTTTTTCAGAAGGTGGTGCAACTCTCGCTCCTCTTGAAGACGGAGGGACGTAGCTAGCGGTCAGGGATGAGTTGATGAGCGAGGTGAGGTATGGAGAAGGTCTCCGGAAATGGTCTGAGAAGAGAGGAGGTGGATAGGTCGATGGGCAGGTTGTTGGGCGGTATATATATCAGGTCATCTGATGC
>NW_026285930.1:0-7155 GCF_023373465.1 Oncorhynchus keta | reverse complement strand
GCAGCTGGAACAGGAAGAGACTGAACACTTAGTCTGGCTCCCCAAACAACACCCTAGTCCCTATAGACATCCCTATAGTGGGATGGACTTCCCTGCAGCAGCTGGAACAGGGAAGAGACTGAACACTTAGGTCTGGCTCCCCGATGGCTCCCCCTGCAAACGACACCCTAGTCCCTATAGACATCCCTATAGTGGGATGGACTTCCCCTGCAGCAGCTGGAACAGGAAGAGACTGAACACTTAGTCTGGTTCCCAAACGACACCCTAGTCCCTATAGACATCCCTATAGTGGGATGGACTTCCCCTGCAGCAGCTGGAACAGGAAGAGACTGAACACTTAGTCTGGCTCCCCAAACGACACCCTAGTCCCTATAGACATCCCTATAGTGGGATGGACTTCCCCTGCAGCAGCTGGAACAGGAAGAGACTGAACACTTAGTCTGGCTCCCCAAACAACACCCTAGTCCCTATAGACATCCCTATAGTGGGATGGACTTCCCCTGCAGCAGCTGGAACAGGAAGAGACTGAACACTTAGTCTGGCTCCCCAAACGACACCCTAGTCCCTATAGACATCCCTATAGTGGGATGGACTTCCCCTGCAGCAGCTGGAACAGGAAGAGACTGAACACTTAGTCTGGCTCCCCAAACAACACCCTAGTCCCTATAGACATCCCTATAGTGGGATGGACTTCCCCTGCAGCAGCTGGAACAGGAAGAGACTGAACACTTAGTCTGCCTCCCCAAACGACACCCTAGTCCCTATAGACATCCCTATAGTGGGATGGACTTCCCCTGAGTGCAGCTGGAACAGGAAGAGACTGAACACTTAGTCTGGCTCCCCAAACGACACCCTAGTCCCTATAGACATCCCTATAGTGGGATGGACTTCCCCTGCAGCAGCTGGAACAGGAAGAGACTGAACACTTAGTCTGGCTCCCAAACAACACCCTAGTCCCTATAGACATCCCTATAGTGGGATGGACTTCCCCTGCAGCAGCTGGAACAGGAAGAGACTGAACACTTAGTCTGGTTCCCCAAACGACACCTAGTCCCTATAGGCATCCCTATAGTGGGATGGACTTCCCCTGCATGGAACAGGAAGTACACTTAGTCTGGCTCCCCCCAAACCAGAGCCCTATAGAACCCTATTTCCTTACATAGACTTCCACAACTTAGATCAGAGAGACTGAACCCCTATTCCTCTAATAGTACACTACTTTAGACCAGGGCCCTATAGATGGACTTCCCCTATTCAGCTTAACAGGAAGTGAACACTACTTTAGATCAGAACCCTAGTCCCTATATAGTACATCCCTATTTGGGATGGACCAGGCCCTGGATAGAACCCTATTCCCTATATATAGTACACTTCTTTAGACCAGGGCCCTATAGAACCATATTCCCTATATAGTACACTACTTTAAACCAGAGCCCTATAGAACCCTATTCCCTATATAGAACACTACTGTAGACCAGGGCCTATAGAACCCTCGTCCCTATATAGTGCACTACTGGAGACCAGGGCCCTATAGAACCCTCATCCCTATATAGTACACTACTTTAGACCAGGGCCCTATAGAACCCTCGTCCCTATATAGTGTACTACTTTAGACCAGGGCCCTATAGAACCCTAGTCCCTATATATAGTACACTACTTTAGACCAGGGCCCTATAGAACCCTATTCCCTATATAGTGAACTACTTTAGACCAGGACCCTATAGAACCCTATTCCTATATAGTGCACTACTTTAGACCAGAGCCCTATAGAACCCTATTCCCTATATATATTACACTACTTTAGACCAGAGCCCTATAGAACCCTATTCCCTATAGTACACTACTTTAGACCAGGGCACTATAGAACCCTATTCCCTATATATAGTACACTACTTTAGACCAGAGCCCTATAGAACCCTATTCCCTATATAGTGCACTACTTTAGACCAGGGCCCTATAGAACCATATTCCCTATATAGTGCACTACTTTAAACCAGGGCCCTATAGAACCCTATTCCCTATATATAGTACACTACTTTAGACCAGGGCCCTATAGCACCCTATTCCCTATATAGTACACTACTTTAGACCAGAGCTCTATAGAACCCTATTCCCTATATAGTACACTACTTTAAACCAGAGCTCTATAGAACCCTATTCCCTATATAGTGCACTACTTTAGACCAGGGCCCTATAGAATCCTATTCCCTATATAGTGCACTACTTTAGCCAGGGGCGCACTCCAACACTCAGACATCATTAACAGATAGCCAGGGGAACACTCCAACACTCAGACATCATTACAGATAGCCAGGGGCTCACTCCAACACTCAGCCATCATTACAGATAGCCAGGGGCTCCAACTCTCAGACATCATTAACAGATAGCCAGGGGTACACTCCAACACTCAGACATCATTTACAGATAGCCAGGGCTCACTCCAACACTCAGACATCATTTACAGATAGCCAGGGCTCACTCCAACACTCAGACATCATTTACATATAGCCAGGGCTCACTCCAACACTCAGACATAATTTACAGATAGCCAGGGCTCACTCCAACACTCAGACATCATTTACAGATAGCCAGGGCTCACTCCAACACTCAGACATAATTTACATATAGCCAGGGCTCACTCCAACACTCAGACATCATTACAGATAGCCAGGGCTCACTCCAACACTCAGACATCATTTACAGATAGCCAGGGCTCACTCCAACACCCAGACATCATTTACAGATAGCCAGGGCTCACTCCAACACTCAGACATCATTTACAGATAGCCAGGGCTCACCCAACAACACTCAGACATCATTTACAGATAGCCAGGGCTCACTCCAACACCCAGACATCATTTACAGATAGCCAGGGCTCACTCCAACACTCAGACATCATTACAGATAGCCAGGGCTCACTCCAACACTCAGACATCATTCATTACAGATAGCCAGGGCTCACTCCAACACTCAGACATCATTTACAGATAGCCAGGGCTCAACTCCAACACTCAGACATCATTTTACAGATAGCCAGGGCTCACCCCAACACTCAGACATCATTTACAGATAGCCAGGGCTCACTCCAACACTCAGACATCATTTACAGATAGCCAGAGGCTCATTTACAGATCCAACACTCAGACATCATTTACAGATAGCCAGGGCTCACTCCAACACTCAGACATCATTTACAGATAGCCAGGGACACACTCCAACACTCAGACATCATTTACAGATAGCCAGGGAACACTCAACATCATTTACAGATAGCCAGGGAACACTCCAACACTCAGACATCATTTACAGATAGCCAGGGAACACTCCAACATCATTTCATTTACAGATAGCCAGGGCTCACTCCAACACTCAGACATCATTTACAGATAGCCAGGGGCTCACCCCAACACTCAGACATCATTTACAGATAGCCAGGGGCTCACCCCAACACTCAGACATCATTTACAGATAGCCAGGGGCACACTCCAACACTCAGACATCATTTACAGATAGCCAGGGCTCACCCCAACACTCAGACATCATTTACAGATAGCCAGGGCTCACTCCAACACTCAGACATCATTTACAGATAGCCAGGGCTCACCCAACACTCAGACATCATTTACAGATAGCCAGGGGACACACTCCAACACTCAGACATCATTTACAGATAGCCAGGGCTCACTCCAACACTCAGACATCATTTACAGATAGCCAGGGGCTCACTCCAACACTCAGACATCATTACAGATAGCCAGGGGCTCACTCCAACACTCAGACATCATTTACAGATAGCCAGGGGCTCACTCCAACACTCAGACATCATTTACAGATAGCTAGGGCTCACCCCAACACTCAGACATCATTTACAGATAGCCAGGGCTCACTCCAACACTCAGACATCATTACAGATAGCCAGGGCTCACCCCAACACTCAGACATCATTACAGATAGCCAGGGCTACACTCCAACACTCAGACATCATTTACAGATAGCCAGGGCTCAACACTCAGACATCATTTACAGATAGCCAGGGGAACACTCCAACACTGAGACATCATTTACAGATAGCCAGGGCTCAAACACTGAGACATCATTTACAGATAGCTAGGGGGCTCACCCCAACACTCAGACATCATTTACAGATAGCCAGGGCTCAACCCAACACTCAGACATCATTTACAGGTAGCCAGGGCTCACTCCAACACTGAGACATCATTTACAGATAGCTAGGGCTCACCCCAATACTCAGACATCATTTACAGATAGCTAGGGCTCACTCCAACACTCAGACATCATTTACAGATAGCTGGGCTCAACCCAACACTCAGACATCATTTACAGATAGCCAGGGAACACTCCAACACTCAGACATCATTTACAGATAGCCAGGGGCTCACTCAATACTCAGACATCATTTACAGATAGCCAGGGGTTCACTCCAATACTCAGACATCATTTACAGATAGCCAGGGAACACTCCAATACTCAGACATCATTTACAGATAGCCAGGGGCTCACGCCAACACTCAGACATCATTTACAGATAGCCAGGGGAACAATCAACACTCAGACATCATTTACAGATAGCCAGGGGAACACTCCAATAGTCAGACATCATTTACAGATAGCCAGGGTTCACTCCAATACTCAGACATAATTTACAGATAGCCAGGGGCTCACTCCAATACTCAGACATCATTTACAGATAGCCAGGGTTCACTCCAATACTCAGACATCATTTACAGATAGCCAGGGGAACACTCCAACACTCAGACATCATTTACAGATAGCCAGGGCTCACTCCAACACTCAGTTTATCATTTACAGATAGCCAGCAGTATGACCAGGGATGTTCTCTGTTTAGTGAGTCTGTCAGATCAGAAGGCAGTAGGGATGACCAGGGATGTTCTCTGTTTAGTGAGTCGTCAGATCAGAGACAGTAGGGATGACCAGGGATGTTCTCTGTTTAGTGAGTCCTCCAGATCAGAGGCAGTAGGGATGACCAGGGATGTTCTCTGTTTAGTGAGTCCTCCAGATCAGAGACAGTAGGGATGACCAGGGATGTTCTCTGTTTAGTGAGTCTGTCAGATCAGAGGCAGTAGGGATGACCAGGGATGTTCTCTGTTTAGTGAGTCCTCCAGATCAGAGGCAGTAGGGATGACCAGGGATGTTCTCTGTTTAGTGAGACCTCCAGATCAGAGGCAGTAGAGATGACCAGGGATGTTTCCTGTTTAGTGAGTCCTCCAGATCAGAGGCGGAAGGGGATGACCAGGGGATGTTCTCTGTTTAGTGAGTCCTCCAGATCAGAGGCAGTAGGGATGACCAGGGATGTTCTCTGTTTAGTGAGTCCTCCAGATCAGAGGCAGTAGGGATGACCAGGGATGTTCTCTGTTTAGTGAGTCCTCCAGATCAGAGGCAGTAGGGATGACCAGGGATGTTCTCTGTTTAGTGAGTCCTCCAGATCAGAGGCAGTAGGGATGACCAGGGATGTTCTCTGTTTAGTGAGTCCTCCAGATCAGGAGGCAGTAGGGATGACCAGGGATGTTCTCTGTTTAGTGAGTCCTCCAGATCAGAGGCAGTAGGGATGACCAGGGATGTTCTCTGTTTAGTGAGTCCTCCAGATCAGAGGCAGTAGGGATGACCAGGGATGTTCTCTGTTTAGTGAGTCCTCCAGATCAGAGGCAGTAGGGATGACCAGGGATGTTCTCTGTTTAGTGAGTCCTCCAGATCAGAGGCAGTAGGGATGACCAGGGATGTTCTCTGTTTAGTGAGTCCTCCAGATCAGAGGCAGTAGGGATGACCAGGGATGTTCTCTGTTTAGTGAGTCCTCCAGATCAGAGGCAGTAGGGATGACCAGGGATGTTCTCTGTTTAGTGAGTCCTCCAGATCAGAGGCAGTAGGGATGACCAGGGATGTTCTCTGTTTAGTGAGTCCTCCAGATCAGAGGCAGTAGGGATGACCAGGGATGTTCTCTGTTTAGTGAGTCCTCCAGATCAGAGGCAGTAGGGATGACCAGGGATGTTCTCTGTTTAGTGAGTCCTCCAGATCAGAGGTAGGGATGACCAGGGATGTTCTCTGTTTAGTGAGTCCTCCAGATCAGAGGCAGTAGGGATGACCAGGGATGTTCTCTGTTTAGTGAGTCCTCCAGATCAGAGGCAGTAGGGATGACCAGGGATGTTCTCTGTTTAGTGAGTCCTCCAGATCAGAGGCAGTAGGGATGACCAGGGATGTTCTCTGTTTAGTGAGTCCTCCAGATCAGAGGCAGTAGGGATGACCAGGGATGTTCTCTGTTTAGTGAGTCCTCCAGATCAGAGGCAGTAGGGATGACCAGGGATGTTCTCTGTTTAGTGAGTCCTCCAGATCAGAGGCAGTAGGGATGACCAGGGATGTTCTCTGTTTAGTGAGTCCTCCAGATCAGAGGCAGTAGGGATGACCAGGGATGTTCTCTGTTTAGTGAGTCCTCCAGATCAGAGGCAGTAGGGATGACCAGGGATGTTCTCTGTTTAGTGAGTCCTCCAGATCAGAGGCAGTAGGGATGACCAGGGATGTTCTCTGTTTAGTGAGTCCTCCAGATCAGAGGCAGTAGGGATGACCAGGGATGTTCTCTGTTTAGTGAGTCCTCCAGATCAGAGGCAGTAGGGATGACCAGGGATGTTCTCTGTTTAGTGAGTCCTCCAGATCAGAGGCAGTAGGGATGACCAGGGATGTTCTCTGTTTAGTGAGTCCTCCAGATCAGAGGCAGTAGGGATGACCAGGGATGTTCTCTGTTTAGTGAGTCCTCCAGATCAGAGGCAGTAGGGATGACCAGGGATGTTCTCTGTTTAGTGAGTCCTCCAGATCAGAGGCAGTAGGGATGACCAGGGATGTTCTCTGTTTAGTGAGTCCTCCAGATCAGAGGCAGTAGGGATGACCAGGGATGTTCTCTGTTTAGTGAGTCCTCCAGATCAGAGGCAGTAGGGATGACCAGGGATGTTCTCTGTTTAGTGAGTCCTCCAGATCAGAGGCAGTAGGGATGACCAGGGATGTTCTCTTGATATGTGTGTGTATTTGACTATTTTCCTGTCCTGCTAAGCATTCAAAATGTAATGTACTTTTGGTGTCAATGAAAATGTATTGAGTAAAAAGTACATTATTTTCTTAAGGAATGAAGTA
>NW_026285929.1:0-9008 GCF_023373465.1 Oncorhynchus keta | reverse complement strand
CACAATGAGATTGATGTACAGAACATTAAAGCATGAACATCATTGATCAGGTGTAAATGTCAGAAATGGCTGGCTGTGTATTTTAGTCCTCAAGCTAAACAGGTAGCAGGCAGGGAGAAGCTGGCTGTAATCAGTCACCATGTAGTCTTATAGTGCTGTAATTGCAGTGCTCTGTGCAATCTGGTCTCTATTGTAAACCAGGATGGTGTTCTTAGGTGTGAAAACCATTCCTCCTACACACACACACACACACACACACACACACACACACACACACACACACACACACACACACACACACACACACGTACAAACGCATCCCCTCAAGCAAATCCCCCAGCCTGCACACTCAAATGTCCATGTAATACACACTTCCCTTGTCCTCCCCTCATAAAAACACCACACACACACACTGCCACATGTCCCTAGTCTCCTGGCAGCTCCCAGTCCCCATAAGCTTTATTGGTATATTTAGTCAACTTGTGCTCATTGCTCAGTCCAATAGGTTCCATTTGTCTGAACTCCAGTTAGAGGAAATGGTGTGCGTCAGCTCGGGGAGGGAGGAGAACGAGGAGAGGGGACATCTCTCTCTGCCAGAGATAATGAGCACCACAGGGTCCCAGCCTCCGCAGGACTCTGCCACCAGAGACACCTCACCAGGGGCCCCACACTGCTCAGGGACACACACAGATACTGCAACAGAGACGCACACTGCGGCACTAACACACACTGCAGCACACTGAAACACACACATTAAGACCAGCAACTCAGACACACAGAACATTTCGACTTTATCACACAGCAAATGAATATTCTCTTCCCTCTTCATCACAGCAATGAATCCTCTCTTCCCCCTCATCATTGGCAATGAATACTCTCTTCCCCCTCTTCATCACACAGCATGAATCTCTCTCCCCTCTTCATCTTTTACAGCAATGAATGCTCTCTTCCCCCTCATCACACAGCAATGAATGTACTCTCTTCTCCCCTCTTCAGACAGCAATGAATACTCTCTTCCCCCTCTTCATCACACAGCAATGAATACTCTCTTCCCCCTCATCACACAGCAATGAATACTCTCTTCCTCATCACACAGCAATGAATACTCTCTTCCCCCTCATCACACACAATGAATACTCTCTTCTCCTCTTCAGACAGCAATGAATACTCTCTTCCCCTCTTCATCACACAGCAATGAATACTTCCTCTTCCTCTTCATCACAGCAATGAATTCTCCCTTCCCCTCATCACACAGCAATGAATACTCTCTTCCCCTCTTCATCACACAGCAATGAATACTTCTTCCTCTTCATCACACAGCAGCAATGAATACTCTTTCCCCTCATCACACAGCAATGAATACTCTCTTCCCCTCATCACACAGCAATGAATACTCTCTACCCCATCACACAGCAATGAATACTCTTCCCCTCATCACACAGCAATGAATACTTCTTCCTCATCACACAGCAATGA
Organism: Oncorhynchus keta; assembly: GCF_023373465.1. Lineage (NCBI taxonomy): Eukaryota > Metazoa > Chordata > Actinopteri > Salmoniformes > Salmonidae > Oncorhynchus > Oncorhynchus keta. The sequence continues at coordinate 7,532 of NW_026285929.1, read as the reverse complement.
ATACTCTCTTTCCCCTCATCACACAGCAATGAATACTCTTCCTCATCACACAGCAATGAATACTCTTTCCCTCATCACACAGCAATGAATACTCTCTTCCTCATCACACAGCAATGAATACTCTCTTCCTCATCATACAGCAATGAATACTCTTTCCCCCCTCATCACACAGCAATGAATACTTCTTTCCTCATCACACAGCAATGAATACTTTCCTCATCACACAGCAATGAATACTTCTCTTTCCTCATCACACAGCAATGAATACTCTTCTTCCTCATCACACAGCAATGAATACTCTTTCCCTCATCACACAGCAATGAATACTCTCTTCCCTCATCACACAGCAATGAATACTCTTTCCTCATCACACAGCAATGAATACTTCTTCCCCTCATCACACAGCAATGAATACTTCCTCATCACAGCAATGAATACTTCTTCCTCATCACACAGCAATGAATACTCTCTTCCCCTCTTCATCACACAGCAATGAATACTCTCTCTCGCAGTTGTCCTATCTTACAACACCGCACTGCTAGCAGTTGTCCTGTTCTCAAACTGCTCCCAATAGATGGGGTCAGGGTTCGCTGAGTGCTAAAGCGCGTAGCGTGTAAAAATCATCTGTCCTTGGTTGCATCATCACAACTGATTTCCATCTTCAGCACAGTAACTGCTTCGTCTGGAGCTTCATGAAATGGGTTTCATGGCCGAGCAGCCGCACACAAGCCTAAGATCACTATGCGCGCAATGGCAAGCGCTGGCTGGAGTGGTGTAGCGCTTGCCCCCATTGGACTCTGGAGCAGTGAAAGACGCTCTCTGGAGTGATGAATCACACTTTCACCATCTGGCAGTCCGACAACAAATCTGGTTTTGGCGGATGCCAGGACAACGCTACTGCCCAAATGCATAGTGCCAAACTGTAAAGTTGGTGGAGGAATAATGGTCTGGGGCTGTTTTCATGGTTCAGGACCCTTAGTTTCAGTGAAGGGAAATCTTAACGCTACAGCAAACAATGACATTCTAGACGATTCTGTGCATACAATTTTGTGGCAACAGTTTGGGGAAGGCCACTTCCTGTTTCAGCATGACAATGCCCCCAAAATGGTTTTGTCGATCAGTGTGGGATTCAGTTAGACAATGTGCTGCCACCAGAACAAGATATATTCCATTTAGACAACGTGCTGCTAGTCAGTGGCACCCAGTTAGACGACAGGGTGCCACTCAGAACCTTATATATCCCATTTAGACTACAGGGTGCCACTCAGAACCTTATATATTCCAGTTAGACTACTGGGTGCCACTCAGAACCTTATATATTCCAGTTAGACTACTGGGTGCCACTCAGAACCTTATATATTCCAGTTAGACTACAGGGTGCCACTCAGAACCTTATATATCCCAGTTAGACTACAGGGTGCCACTCAGAACCTTATATATCCCAGTTAGACTACAGGGCGTCACTCAGAACCTTATATATTCCAGTTAGACTACAGGGTGCCACTCAGAGCCTTATATATTCCAGTTAGACTACAGGGTGCCAATCAGAACCTTATATATTCCAGTTAGACGGCAGGGTGCCACTCAGAACCTTATATATTCCAGTAAGGCTACGGGGTGCCACTCAGAACCTTATATATTCCAGTAAGACTACAGGGTGCCACTCAGAACTTTATATATTCCAGTTAGACTACAGGGTGCCACTCAGAACCTTATATATTCCAGTAAGGCTACGGGGTGCCACTCAGAACCTTATATATTCCAGTAAGGCTACGGGGTGCCACTCAGAACCTTATATGTTCCAGTAAGGCTACGGGGTGCCACTCAGAACCTTATATGTTCCAGTAAGGCTACATGATGCCACTCAGAACCTTATATATTCCAGTGAGGCTACGGGGTGCCACTCAGAACCTTATATATCCCAGTGAGGCTACAGGGTGCCACTCAGAACCTTATATATTCCAGTTAGACTACAGGGTGCCACTCAGAACCTTATATATTCCAGTTAGTCTACAGGGTGCCACTCAGAACCTTGTATATTCCAGTTAGGCTATAGGGTGCCACTCAGAACCTTATATATTCCAGTTAGACTACAGGGTGCCACTCAGAACCTTATATATTCCAGTTAGTCTACAGGGTGCCACTCAGAACCTTGTATATTCCAGTTAGGCTATAGGGTGCCACTCAGAACCTTATATATTCCAGTGAGGCTACAGGGTGCCACTCAGAACCTTATATATTCCAGTTAGACTACAGGATGCCACTCAGAACCTTATATATTCCAGTTAGGCTACAGGGTGCCACTCAGAACCTTATATATTCCAGTTAGACTACAGGATGCCACTCAGAACCTTATATATTCCAGTGAGGCTACAGGGTGCCACTCAGAACCTTATATATTCCAGTAAGGCTACGGGGTGCCACTCAGAACCTTATATATTCCAGTTAGACTACAGGGTGCCACTCAGATCATTGCTCAGATGGTTGGAGGATGGAGTTTAATTAGAGTTATGGGTAAAACTGATTTAAACCACGACTGAATTACCTGTAGGCTATTAGCTGTAAGTTGCTCTGGATAAGAGGGCCTGCTAAATGATAATATTATAGAACAGATAGCCTTGCTGATTACGCTGTTGAACCCATCCTCTGTTCCCCAAGAGTAGAAAGGACCATATCCACCCAACTGTTAACCACAATCAGTCTGTGCTCCACATGTGAACGGGATGCTATTGGAGAGCTGTGAAGGCTGATACAGAGGTTTGACACGGTGCTCCTCGCCAACAACACAGCTATTATACCTTGGCTACAGAGGTCAGGTCTTATCAGAGCACTGAGCCCCCCTCTCCCCCCACACACACAACCCTACTGACCAACAACACCGCTATTATACCTTGGTTACGGAGGTCACATCTTATCAGAGCACTGAGCTGCCCCCCCCACCCCATACACACACACAATCCGACTTACACACAATCCGACTTACACACAATCCGACTTACACACACTCGGACACACACACACTCGGACACACACACACTCGGACACACACACACTCGGACACACACACACACTCGGACACACACACACACTCGGACACACACACACACACACACTCGGACACACACACACTGGACACACACACTCGGACACACACACACTCGGACACACACACACACGGACACACACACTCGGACACACACACACTCGGACACACACACACACCTCGGGACACACACACACACGGACACACACACACTCGGACACACACACTCGGACACACACACACACACACACTCGGACACACACACTCGGACACACACACACACTCGGACACACACACACACACACTGGACACACACACACTCGGACACACACACACACACACACTCGGACACACACACACACACACACACACACACACACACACACACACACACACACACACACACACACACACACACACACACACACACACACACACACACACACAATCCTACACACACACAGTCAGCCTCCTCAGAGCCACACTCCAATTACACTGTAAAGGACAAGGCTGAGACACAGCGCTCTGCATGACCTTGTTACAGGAGAGATGGATGAGGCCATTTATCTCCACAGACGATCAAATAAGTTGACCCTGCCCTCATTACCCTGGTCTGGGGTAAAACTCTGTCTGTACACAACTCTCCATAGGATGAGACACAGGGATAATTATAGGCAGATTTGAACTACTTTTGAGATGCTTTGTTATAAAAAGACTACAGGGAAGATGGAGGTAGAGACGAGGACATTGCTTTGTGTTTTCCTGGTTGGATAACAGGTCTTAAGGATTGCCATTTAGTTAAAGGTTCAGGGGAAGTTGAAGCCAAAGTTGTTCCGTTTTCAAATAGTTTGTTCTACCTTCACTGGCAAGTAAGGATGGAAAGAGACTGGCTGGAGCTGAAATGGAAAGAGACTGGCTGGAGCTGAAATGGAAAGAGACTGGCTGGAGCTGAAATGGAGAGAGACTGGGTGGAGCTGAAATGGAGAGAGACTGGGTGGAGCTGAAATGGAGAGAGACTGGCTGGAGCTGAAATGGAAAGAGACTGGGTGGAGCTGAAATGGAGAGAGACAGGGTGGAGCTGAAATGGAGAGAGACTGGGCGGAGCTGAAATGGAAAGAGACTGGGCTGAAATGGAAAGAGACTGAAAATGGAAAGAGACTGGGTGGAGAAATGGAAAGAGACTGGGTGGAGCTGAAATGGAAAGAGACTGGCTGGATCTGAAATGGAGAGAGACGGAGCTGAAATGGAGAGAGACTGAAATGGAAAGAGACTGGGCGGAGCTGAAATGGAAAGAGACTGGGTGGAGCTGAAATGGAAAGAGACTGGGCGAGCTGAAATGGAAAAGACTGGGTGGAGCTGAAATGGCTGGGTGGAGCTCTCGAAATGGAAAGCTGAAATGGAAAGAGACTGACTGGGAAAGAGACTGGCTGAGCTGAAATGGAAAGAGACTGGAGCTGAAATGGAAAGCTGGCTGGAGCTGAAATGGAAAGAGACTGGGTGGGAAAGAGACTGGCTGGAGCTGAAATGGAAAGAGACTGGCTGAGCTGAAATGGAAAGAGAGACTGGGTGGGATCTGAAATGGAGAGAGACTGGGCGGAGCTGAAATGGAGAGACTGGAGCTGAAATGGAGAGAGACTGGCTGGCTGAAATGGAAAGAGACTGGAGCTGAAATGGAAAGAGACTGGGTGGAGCTGAAATGGAAAGAGACTGGGTGGAGCTGAAATGGAAAGAGACTGGGCGGAGCTGAAATGGAAAGAGACTGAAAATGGAAAAGAGAGAGCTGAAATGGAAAGAGACTGGAGCTGAAATGGAAAGAGACTGGGCGGAGCTGAAATGGAAAGAGACTGGGCGGAGCTGAAATGGAGAGGGACTGGGCGGAGCTGAAATGGGGAGGGACTGGGCGGAGCTGAAATGGAAAGAGACTGGGCGGAGCTGAAATGGAAAGAGACTGGCTGGAGCTGAAATGGAAAGAGACTGGGCGGAGCTGAAATGGAAAGGGACTGGGTGGAGCTGAAATGGAAAGAGACTGGCTGGAGCTGAAATGGAAAGAGACTGGCTGGAGCTGAAATGGAAAGAGACTGGGTGGAGCTGAAATGGAGAGAGACTGGGCGGAGCTGAAATGGAGAGACTGGGTGGAGCTGAAATGGAAAGAGACTGGGTGGAGCTGAAATGGAAAGAGACTGGGTGGAGCTGAAATGGAAAGAGACTGGGTGGAGCTGAAATGGAAAGAGACTGGGTGGAGCTGAAATGGAAAGAGACTGGGCGGAGCTGAAATGGAAAGAGACTGGGCGGAGCTGAAATGGAAAGAGACTGGGTGGAGCTGAAATGGAAAGAGACTGGGCGGAGCTGAAATGGAAAGAGACTGGGCGGAGCTGAAATGGAAAGAGACTGGGCGGAGCTGAAATGGAGAGGGACTGGGCGGAGCTGAAATGGAGAGGGACTGGGCGGAGCTGAAATGGAGAGAGACTGGGCGGAGCTGAAATGGAGGAGGGACTCAGGCGGAGCTGAAATGGAGAGAGACTGGGGCGGAGCTGAAATGGAGAGAGACTGGGCGGAGCTGAAATGGAGAGAGACTGGGTGGAGCTGAAATGGAAAGAGACTGGGTACTATAGGCGATGGGATTTAGCTATGAGTCCCTGCGTCGTCTCTTCCTCCCGTCTCGACCGTGTTTTCAGTGAAGCGTGATGTTATGTGATTCCATTTGATTTTCCAGTTCTCACTAACTGTTCTATCACAGCCTGCAGCTGGGAACACGCTACAGTGTTGTTTAACAGCCTGTTATGGAGCGTTACCCTTCACATTACAAGAGGAGAACATGATAGGTCATCTCACATTAAATTATTTCTCAGTAGACCGTTCTACACACCCACACACACTGTTTTATTTATTTATTTGAATGAACCTTTATTTAACTGGGCAAGTCAGTTAAGAACAAATTCGTATTTACAATGAGGGCCTTTGGGGACGGGGCTGGGATTAAAAATAATAATAATTGTACTAAACACATCATGGCAAGAGACAACATATCGTAGAGACCTAATACAACAACAGCACGGTAGCAACACCACGACAACAACATGGTAGCAACACAACATGGCAGCAGCACAAAACATGGTACAAACATTGGGCACAGACAACAGCACAAAGGGCAAGAAGGTTGAGACAACAACACATCACACAAAGCAGCCTATCAGTAAGGGTGTCCATGATGGAGTCTGTGAATGAGAGATTGAGATGAAACTGTCCAGTTTGAGTGTTTGTTGCAGCTCGTTCCAGTCACTAGGTGCAGCGAACTGAAAAGAGGAGAGACCCGGGGATACCCCCACACAGGCACACCCACAGAAACACAACCACGCACCCACAGAAACACAACCACGCACCCCCCCCCACACACACACACCCCCACACACACGCACACACACCCCCACACACACGCACGCACCCCCCCACACACACGCACACACACACACACACACACACACACACACACACACACACACACACACACACACACACACACACACACACACACACACACACAGACACACACAGACACTCTGACACCCCCGCACACACAGAGACACGGATACACCCTCGCACACACAGACACTCTGACACACACACACACACACACTCACCCCCACAGACACTCTGACACACCTCTCCCCTGCTGTATGTTGCAGTTCCTCCGGAGTTCCTGAAGAGGCCGGCCAACATCTACGCCCACGAATCCATGGACATCATGTTTCAGTGTGAGGTCACAGGTTCCCCCGCCCCCACCGTCAAATGGGTCAAAAACGGAGACGCTGTCATTCCCAGCGACTACTTCAAAATCATTGTAAGTTTGTTGTAAAATGTCATTAGGATGTGTGACGTAAAACCTGTAGTTCAGCTTCTGATCTTTACTGAGGGGAACTTCTAGTGACTTTCTACAGTCTGATACCTCTTAACCAATCGCTTTAACAAGCATAACTTCAGCTAGATGCTCAACTGATGTTGTCTTTGATTTACGAGTGGTCGGTCAATCACCATATTGATCTCACACAGTCTCCACCTCGAGATATTGACCTATTTCCCCCTCTCTCCACCACCTGATGTTATTGACCTCTCTCTCTCTCTCTCTCTCTCTCGATCTCTGACCCGCAGAATGACCACAACCTGCAGGTGCTGGGTCTGGTCAAGTCTGACGAGGGCTTCTACCAGTGTCTGGCAGAGAACGATGCAGGGAACATGCAGTCCAGCGCTCAGCTCATCATCCTAGAGCACGGTACGTTGGGAGGGGAACCGAATGGACAGTGTTCTAGATAGAAGCCAGTGTTCGATCTTGGGGAGCTTGGTTGTAGTAGTATTGATGTGTGTTTTGGGGTACATCAGGTTTACTCAAACACATGGCTGGACACTGGACATAAGTAGAGCCTAGAATACAGTAGACAATGGGAATATTGAACAAATCTAAGAAACATGCCCAAAGAGTATGACGAGCAAAGAG
>NW_026285928.1:0-6732 GCF_023373465.1 Oncorhynchus keta | reverse complement strand
TTAGTTAGCCTGTAGTTAATATACTGGCAAGTGTGATTTACATTTACATTTACATTTAAGTCATTTAGCAGACGGCTCTTATCCAGGCGACTTACAGAATCAGTGCAAGCACCTGTAACCAGTGGAACAGCCACTTGCATCTAAATCTTGTTGGGGGGAGAAGGGGGGTGAGAAGGATACTTACCCTTACTTACCCTATCCTAGGTATTCCTTGAAGAGGTGGGGTTTCAGGTGTCTCCGGGAGGTGGTGATTGACTCCGCTGTCCTGGCGTCGTGAGGGAGTTTGTTCCACCATTGGGGGCCAGAGCAGCGAACCGTTTTGACTGGGCTGAGGCGGGAACTGTACTTCCTCAGTGGTAGGGGCGAGCAGGCCAGAGGTGGATGAGCAGTACCCTTGTTTGGGTGTAGGGCCTGATCCCAGAGCCTGGAGGTACTGAGGTGCCGTTCCCCTCAGCTCCGTGGCGAGCACCATGGTCTTGTAGCGGATGCGAGCTTCAACTGGAAGCCAGTGGAGAGAGCGGAGGACGGGGTGACGTGAGAGAACTTGGGAAGGTTGAACACCAGACGGGCTGCGGCGTTCTGGATGAGTTGTAGGGGTTTAATGGCACAGGCAGGGAGCCCAGCCAGCAGCGAGTTGCAGTAATCAAGACGGAGATGACAAGTGCCTGGATTAGGACCTGCGCTTCCTGTGTGAGGCAGGGTCGTACTCTGCGGATGTTGTAGAGCATGAACCTGCAGGAACGGGACACCGCCTTGATGTTAGTTGAGAACGTCAGGGTGTTGTCCAGGATCACGCCAAGGTTCTTAGCGCTCTGGGAGAGACACAATGGAGTTGTCAACCGTGATGGCGAGATCATGGAACGGGCAGTCCTTCCCCGGGAGGAAGAGGAGCTCCCGTCTTGCTGAGTTCAGCTTGAGGTGGTGATCCGTCATCCACACTGATATGTCTGCCAGACATGCAGAGATCACCGGGATTAGCCACCTGGTCATCAGAAGGGGAAAGGAGAAGATTAATTGTGTGTCGTCTGCATAGCAATGATAGGAGAGACCATGTGAGGTTATGACAGAGCCAAGTGACTTGGTGTATAGCGAGAATAGAGGGGCCTAGAACAGAGCCCTGGGGGACACCAGTGGTGAGCGCGTGGTGAGGAGACAGATTCTCGCCACGCCACCTGGTAGGAGCGACCTGTCAGGTAGGACGCAATCAAGCGTGGGCCGCGCCGAGAGATGCCCAACTCGGAGAGGGTGGAGAGGAGGATCTGATGGTTCACAGTATCGAAGGCAGCCGATGGGTCTAGAAGGATGAGAGCAGAGGAGAGAGAGTTAGCTTTAGCAGTGCGGGCCTCCATGATACAGAAGAGCAGTCTCCAGTTGAATGACTAGTCTTGAAACCTGACTGATTTGGATCAAGAAGGTCATTCTGAGAGAGATAGCGGTAGAGCTGGCCAAGGACGGCACGCTCAAGAGTTTTGGAGAGAAAGAGAGGATACTGGTCTGTAGTTGTTGACATCGGAGGGATCGAGTGTAGGTTTTCAGAAGGGTGCAACTCTGCGCTCTCTTTTGAAGACGGGAGGGCGTAGCCAGCGGTCAGGGATGAGTTGATGAGCGAGGTGAGGTAAGGAGAAGGTCTCCGGATGGTCTGGAGAAGAGAGGAGGGGATAGGGTCAGCGGGCAGGTTGTTGGGCGGCCGGCCGTCACAAGGAGATTTCATCTGGAGAGAGGGGGAGAAAGAGGTCAGAGCATAGGGTAGGGCAGTGTGAGCAGAACCAGCGGTGTCGTTTGACTTAGCAAAGCGAGATCGGTGTCATCGACCTTCTTTTCAAAATGGTTGACGAAGTCATCTGCAGAGAGGAGGGGAGGGGGGGGATTCAGGAGGGAGGAGAAGGTGGCAAAGAGCTTCCTAGGGTTGAGGCAGATGCTTGGAATTTAGAATGGTAGAAAGTGGCTTTAGCAGCAGAGACAGAGGAGGAAAATGTAGAGAGGGAGGGGAGTGAAGGATGTAGTCCACCAGGGAGCGAGTTTTTTTTCCTCCATTTCCGCTCGGCTGCCCAGAGCCCTGTTCTGTGAGCTCGCAATGAGTCGTCGAGCCTGGAGCGGGGGAGGGAGGACGAGCCGGCCTGGAGGATAGGGGGACATAGAGAAGTCAAGGATGCAGTAAGGGAGAGGGAGGGTTGAGGGAGGCAGAATCAGGAAGATAGGTTGGAGAAAGTTTTGAGCAGAGGGAAGAGATGATAGGATGGAAGAGGAGAGTAGCGGGAGAGAGGGCGAAGGTTGGGACGGCGCGTACATCCGGTAGTAGGGGCAGTGTGGGAGTGTTGGATGAGCGAGAGGAAAAGGATACAAGGTAGTGGTCGGAGACTTGGAGGGAGTTGCAATGAGGTTAGTGGAAGAACAGCATCTAGTAAAGATGAGGTCAAGCGTATTGCCTGCCTTGTGAGTAGGGGAAGGTGAGAGGGTGAGTCAAAGGGAGAGGTGGAAAGAAGGAGGCAGAAGGAATGAGTCAAGGTAGACGTGGGGAGGTTAAAGTCGCAGAACTGTGAGAGGTGAGCCGTCCTCAGGAAAGGAAGCATCAAGGCATCAAGCTCATTGATGAACTCTCGAGGAACCTGGAGCGATAAATGATAAGGATGTTAAGCTTGAAAGGGCTGGTAACTGTGACAACATGGAATTCAAAGGAGGCAATAGACAGATGGGTAAGGGGAGAGAGAGAAGACCACTTGGGAGAGATGAGGATCCCGGTGCCACCACCCCGCTGACCAGAAGCTCTCGGGGTGTGCGAGAACACGTGGGCGGACGAGGAGAGAGCAGTAGGGTAGCAGTGTTATCTGTGGTGATCCATGTTTCCGTCAGTGCCAGAAGTCAAGGGACTGGAGGGAGGCATAGGCTGAGATGAACTCTGCCTTGTTGGCCGCAGATCGGCAGTTCCAGGGCTACCGGAGACCTGGAACTCCACGTGGACCGTGCGCGCTGGGACCACCAGATTAGGGTGGTGGCGGCCACTTGATTGATGTGCGTTTTGTATGGTCTGTGCAGAGGAGAGAACAGGGATAGACAGACACATAGTTGACAGGCTACAGAAAGAGCTGCGCTAATGCAAAGGAAATTGGAATGACAAGTGGACTACACGTCTCGAATGTTCAGAAAGTTAAGCTTACGTAGCAAGAATCTTATTGACTAAAATGATTAAAATGATACAGTACTGCTAAAGTAGGCTAGCTGGCAGTAGCTGCGTTGTTGGCACTACACTAATCAAGTCGTTCCGTTGAGTGTAATAATTTCTACAGTGCTGCTATTCGGGGGCTAGCTGTATAACTACTGACGATAGGTAGCTAGATAACATACCGCTACATACTGCTGTAATGATATGCTATGTGGTGAGTGAGGACAGCGTAGCTAACAAATTGCCAGCCAACATAATGTGTAAGGTAACTTATTTGAAAAGTCGTTACTTTATTACATTGAGTAGCAAGCTACCGCTTGGTGGTTAGGGCAAATCTGGTCTGTGATAGGACTTATTGCTGTTGCCATCTCATTCCTTTCCCTCTTCCACGCGTCATCATTCTTCTCCTGAGTGGCTCTCCTGAGTGGCTCGCTTGTGGGCCTGCTGGCAGGGTATGGCAGAATCTTCGGTTGTGCGTATGTATGGAGGTGTGGATATTCACAGGCAAATTGGTATATGCTATGGAGGCACATTTGTGTGTTTGTGTCGAGAGCAAAACCTGTTTTATTTTCAATCGAAAATAATTGTTCCGAAAGCAACTTTTTTTCCGACGCAAAGGAAGTCAAAGCAGACACCTACGAAGAAGGACCGTGTGATGATGTCATCTCAGGTAAGCAGTACTGGTCTGTATTGATGATGTCATCTCAGGTAAGCAGTACTGGTCTGTATTGATGATGTCATCTCAGGTTAGCAGTACTGGTCTGTATTGATGATGTCATCTCAGGTAAGCAGTACTGGTCTGTATTGATGATGTCATCTCAGGTAAGCAGTACTGGTCTGTATTTATGATGTCATCTCAGGTTAGCAGTACTGGTCTGTATTGATGATGTCATCTCAGGTAAGCAGTACTGGGCTGTATTGATGATGTCATCTCAGGTAAGCAGTACTGGGCTGTATTGATGATGCCATCTCAGGTAAGCAGTACTGGTCTGTATTGATGATGTCATCTCAGGTTAGCAGTACTGGTCTGTATTGATGATGTCATCTCAGGTAAGCAGCACTTGTCTGTATTGATGATGTCATCTCAGGTAAGCAGTACTGGGCTGTATTGATGATGTGATCTCAGGTAAGCAGTACTGGGCTGTATTGATGATGTCATCTCAGGTAAGCAGTACTGGGCTGTATTGATGATGTCATCTCAGGTTAGCAGTAATGGGCTGTATTGATGATGTCATCTCAGGTAAGCAGTACTGGGCTGTATTGATGATGTCATCTCAGGTAAGCAGTACTGGGCTGTATTGATGATGTCATCTCAGGTAAGCAGTACTGGTCTGTATTGACGATGTCATCTCAGGTAAGCAGTACTGGGCTGTATTGATGATGTCATCTCAGGTAAGCAGTACTGGTCTGTATTGTGATGTCATCTCAGGTAAGCAGTACTGGGCTGTATTGATGATGTCATCTCAGGTAAGCAGTACTGGTCTGTATTGACGATGTCATCTCAGGCAAGCAGTACTGGGCTGTGATGATGTCATCTTAGGTAAGCAGTACTGGGCTGGCATTGATGATGTCATCTCAGGTAAGCACAGTACTGGTCTGTATTGGCGATGTCATCTCAGGTAAGCAGTACTGGGCTGTATTGATGATGTCATCTCAGGTAAGCAGTACTGGTCTGTATTGACGATGTCATCTCAGGTAAGCAGTACTGGTCTGTATTGACGATGTCATCTCAGGTAAGCAGTACTGGGCTGTATTGATGATGTCATCTCAGGTAAGCAGTACTGGTCTGTATTGACGATGTCATCTCAGGTAAGCAGTACTGGGCTGTATTGATGATGTCATCTCAGGTAAGCAGTACTGGTCTGTATTGACGATGTCATCTCAGGCAAGCAGTACTGGGCTGTATTGATGATGTCATCTTAGGTAAGCAGTACTGGGCTGTATTGATGATGTCATCTCAGGTAAGCAGTACTGGTCTGTATTGACGATGTCATCTCAGGTAAGCAGTACTGGGCTGTATTGATGATGTCATCTCAGGTAAGCAGTACTGGTCTGTATTGACGATGTCATCTCAGGCAAGCAGTACTGGGCTGTATTGATGATGTCATCTCAGGTAAGCAGTACTGGGCTGTATTGATGATGTCATCTCAGGTAAGCAGTACTGGGCTGTATTGATGATGCCATCTCAGGTAAGCAGTACTGGTCTGTATTGATGATGTCATCTCAGGCTAGCAGTACTGGTCTGTATTGATGATGTCATCTCAGGTAAGCAGTACTGGGCTATATTGATGATGTCATCTCAGGTAAGCAGTACTGGTCTGTATTGATGATGTCATCTCAGGCTAGCAGTACTGGGCTGTATTGATGATGTCATCTCAGGTAAGCAGTACTGGGCTGTATTGATGATGTCATCTCAGGTAAGCAATTACTGGAAGCTGTATTGATGATGTCATCTCAGGTAAGCAGTACTGGGCTGTATTGATGATGTCAACACAGCCATTTTCACTGGACTGATCTGTTTCTGCCAGAGTCATGATTTCCCTGGGGGGTTTAGACGTGCAATAACCCAGTGGTGAGACACATAGCCCTCTATATTTAAATGTTTCAGGTCCACTCCGATGGGTGTCTCGTCACATACAGTATCTTCTATTGACATCATCTTCTAGTGTTTGTCCTCATGTGTCTGTTTTTCAGAAATAAAGTACTCTGTAGCCACTTAGTGTGGACACCAGGTGAGACCACACACACAGTAACAGTCTCTCTCTTCTTCCTCCCATCCCTCTCCCCCTTCTCCTAAATCCTCTAGGTTATATCAGCTGTTTTGTGAACCCCTCCCGCATCTGAACTGGCTGACACAGAGGCACAGCATGATCATAGGTGAGAGGTCACTTGGTCGGGTCAACAGGAAGTATTATAAAAGAGATGCTTTACATTGAAATACAGATAGAGATGCAGTAGTCCCAGAGTTAATGATCCCAGGTCAGTTGATATTATACAGGAAGTATTATTAAAGAGATGTAGTAGTCCCTGAGTTAATGAACCCAGGTCAGTTTTGCATTTCACTTCCTGATGATTATGATGACTGGCAGTGTTAGAATAAAAACAGGGCTTAATCATGCTCTCTCTCCATCCATCTGGCTCTCGTCTGCAGGTATGTTTTGATGTGAGAGAGAAGCCAGTCCGTCATCGCCACCTCACCCGCTCTTAAGATAACCTTCGGGCCAACTGGAGCCCAAGGCTGCGTTAGGAGACAGCACATATTGTGATGAACTGAGAGAATGTTAGGGTAGCACTGTAATTCATGAATCATATGCTGTCAGCCTCTGTTCTTACCTCTTTCCCTTTCTGTCTTCTACGCCTCTCTCTCCCCACCTCGTCTTTCTGTCTTCTCCTCTCTCCCCACCTCGTCTTTCTGTCCTCTACGCCTCTCTCCCCACCACGTCTTTCTGTCTTCTACGCCTCTCTCCCCACGTCTTTCTGTCTTCTCGCCTCTCCCCACCTCTTTCTGTCTTCTCGCCTCCTCTCCACCTCATCTTTCTGTCTTTCTCTCTCTCCACCTCGTCTTTCTGTCT
>NW_026285927.1:10000-18599 GCF_023373465.1 Oncorhynchus keta | reverse complement strand
CGGCTGGATTTCTCTTTTCACTGAACTCCGGTGTGTCTTATATGGTCAGAGGTGAAGGGTCAGAGAGTGTATGGGTGTCCAGCTCTATAGGGGAACATGTCATACTGAGTCTTGTTATAGCAGTGTGCCACTTTATAGAGCTCCTGCCAGCCTGCATGCTCAGTTGGCCCCTGCAGGTAGAGGGGGTGACCCTGTGCACCGTTGCTGCCTCCCTGTGTTGTGGCTGGCGGCACAGATTAAAGGAGCCGTTATAGTCTCTGGTTAGATCAGCATTGAGCCGCTCTGCAGCCCTCCGGCATAGGGAACATACCATCACCTTCCCTCCCTACACACACACACACACACACACACACACACACACACACACACACACACACACACACACACACACACACACACACACACACACACACACACACACACACACACACACACCACAGCTAGTGAATTGTGTTTCAGCTCGTCTGCAGGATCATGGAACTCACATTTTTCTCATGTTCCTCCTCCAGGCTGTTTCTGTTGTCTTGCTCTCATTCTCCCCCTCTCTCCCCTCCTTTCCTTTTCTCATTCTCCCCTCTCCCCTCCTTTCCTTTTCTCATTCTCCCCCTCTCTCCCCTCCTTTCCTTCTCTCATTCTCCCCTCTCTCCCCTCCTTTCCTTTTCTCATTCTCCCCCTCTCCTCCCTCCTTTCCTTCTCTCATTCTCCCCCTCTCCCCTCCTTTCCTTCTCTCATTCTCCCCCTCTCTCCCCTCCTTTCCTTTTCTCATTCTCCTCCTCTCTCCTCTCCTTTCCTTCTCCTTTTCTATCCCTCTCTATCCTCCTCTTCCCCTCTTCACTCTCCCTCTCTCCCCTCCTTTCCTTTTCTCATTCTCCCCCTCTCTCCCCTCCTTTCCTTTTCTCATTCTCCCCCTCTCTCCCCTCCTTTCCTTCTCTCATTCTCCCCCTCTCCCCTCCTTTCCTTCTCTCATTCTCCCCCTCTCCCCTCCTTTCCTTCTCTCATTCTCCCCCTCTCCCCTCCTTTCCTTCTCTCATTCTCCCCCTCTCTCCCCTCCTTTCCTTCTCTCATTCTCCCCTCTCTCCCCTCCTTTCCTTCTCTCATTCTCCCCCTCTCTCCCCTCCTTTCCTTCTCTCATTCTCCCCCCTCTCTCCCTCCTTTCCTTCTCTCATTCTCCCTCTCTCCCCTCCTTTCCTTCTCTCATTCTCCCCTCTCCCCTCCTTTCCTTCTCTCATTCTCCCTCTCTCCCCTCCTTTCCTTCTCTCATTCTCCCCTCTCCCCTCCTTTCCTTCTCTCATTCTCCCCCTCTCCCCTCCTTTCCTTCTCTCATTCTCCCCTCTCTCCACTCTTTCCTTCTCATTCCCTCCCCTCTCCCCTCCTTTCCTTCTCTCATTCTCCCTCTCTCCCTCCTTTCCCTTTTTTCTCATTCTCTCCCCCTCTCTCCCCTCCTTTCCTTTTCTCATTCTCCTCCTCTCTCTCTCCTTTCCTTCTCCTTTTCTATCCCTCTGTCTCCTCTTCCCCTCTTCACTCTCCCTCTCTCCCCTCCTTTCTTCTCTCTTTCACCTCTCCCTCTCCTTTCCTTCTCTCATTCTCCCCCCTCTTTCACTTTCCTATCTCTCATTCTCCCCCTATCTCTCCTTTCCATGGACCATTCTCCCCTCTCTAGCACCTCCATGTTCTTTTCTACATACTCCCTGTCTTTTAGTCTGTTCCTTCTCTCATTTCCCCTCTCCTCCTTTCCTTCTCTCATTCTCCCCTCTCTCCCCTCCTTTCCTTTTCTATTCCCAGACCTGGGTCCCCAGCCTTTCTTTTCTCATTCTGTTTAATCTCCTCTCAATTCCTTCTCCTTTTCTATCCCATCTCTGTCACTATCTCTTCCCTTTCACTCTCCCTCTCTCCTTCTTTCCTTCTCTCATTCTCCCCTCTCTCCCCTCCTTTCCATCTCATTCTCCCCCTCTCTCCCTTTTCCTTCTCTCATTCTCCCCCTCTCCCCTCCTTTTTCCTTCTCTCATTCTCCCCCTCTCTCCCCTCCTTTCCTTCTCTCATTCTCCCCTCTCTCCCCTCCTTTCCTTCTCTCTCATTCTTCCCTCTCCTCCTTCCTTTTCTCATTCTCCTCCTCTCTCCTCTCCTTTCCTTCTCCTTTTCTATCCTTCTATCCTCCTCTTCCCCTCTTCCTCTCCCTCTCTCCCCTCCTTTCCTTTTCTCATTCTCCCCCTCTCTCCCCTCCTTTCCTTTTCTCATTCTCCCCCTCTCTCCCCTCCTTTCCTTCTCTCATTCTCCCCCTCTCTCCCCTCCTTTCCTTCTCTCATTCTCCCCCTCTCTCCCCTCCTTTCCTTCTCTCATTTCTCCCCTCTCCCCTCCTTTCCTTCTCTCATTCTCCCTCTCTCCCTCCTTTCCTTCTCTCATTCTCCCCTCTCTCCCCTCTTTCCTTCTCTCATTCTCCCCCTCTCTCCCCTCCTTTCCTTCTCTCATTCTCCCCCTCTCTCCCCTCCTTTCCTTCTCTCATTCTCCCCCTCTCTCCCCTCCTCTCCTTCTCTCATTCTCCCCCTCTCTCCCCTCTTTCCTTCTCTCATTCTCCCCCTCTCTCCCCTCCTTTCCTTCTCTCATTCTCCCCCTCTCCCCTCCTTTCCTTTTCTCATTTCTCCCCTCTCCCCTCCTTTCCTTCTCTCCCATTCTCCCTCTCCTCCCTCCTTTCCTTCTCTCATTCTCCCCCTCTCCTCCCTCCTTTCCTTCTCTCATTCTCCCCCTCTCCTCCCTCCTTTCCTTCTCTCATTCTCCCCCTCTCTCCCCTCCTTTCCTTCTCTCATTCTCCCCCTCTCCCCTCCTTTCCTTTTCTCATTCTCCCCCTCTCTCCCCTCCTTTCCTTCTCTCATTCTCCCCCTCTCTCCCCTCCTTTCCTTTTCTCATTCTCCCCCTCTCTCCCCTCCTTTCCTTCTCTCATTCTCCCCCTCTCTCCCCTCCTTTCCTTTTCTCATTCTCCCCCTCTCTCCCCTCCTTTCCTTCTCTCATTCTCCCCCTCTCCCCTCCTTTCCTTTTCTCATTCTCCCCCTCTCCTCCCTCCTTTCCTTCTCTCATTCTCCCCCTCTCTTTCCTTTTCTCATTCTCCCCTCTCTCCCCTCCTTTCCTTTTCTCATTCTCCCCCTCTCTCCCCTCCTTTCCTTCTCTCATTCTCCCCCTCTCCTCCCTCCTTTCCTTTTCTCATTCTCCCCCCTCTCTCCCCTCCTTTCCTTTTCTCATTTCTCCCCCTCTCTCCCCTCCTTTCCTTCTCTCATTCTCCCCCTCTCCCCTCCTTTCCTTCTCTCATTCTCCCCCTCTCTCCCCTCCTTTCTTCTCTCATTCTCCCCCTCTCTCCCCTCCTTTCCTTTTCTCATTTCTCCCCCTCTCCCCTCCTTTCCTTCTCTCATTCTCCCCTCTCTCCCCCTCCTTTCCTTCTCTCATTCTCCCCCTCTCTCCCCTCCTTTCCTTCCCTCATTCTCCCCCTCTCCCCCCTCCTTTCCTTCTCTCATTCTCCTCCTCTCTCCCCTCCTTTCCTTCTCTCATTCTCCCCCTCTCTCCCCTCCTTTCCTTCTCTCATTCTCCCCTCTCCCCTCCTTTCCTTCTCTCATTCTCCCCCTCTCTCCCCTCCTTTCCTTCTCTCATTCTCCCCCTCTCTCCCCTCCTTTCCTTTTCTCATTCTCCCCCTCCCTCCTTTCCTTCTCTCATTCTCCCCTCTCTCCCCTCCTTTCCTTCTCTCAATTCCCTCCCTCTCTCCCCTCCTTTCCTTCTCTTCTCCCCTCTCCCCCTCCTTTCCTTCTCTCATTCTCCTCCTCTCTCCTCTCTTCTTCTCCTTTCATCCCTCTCTGTCCTCCTCTTCCTCTTCACTCTCCCTCTCTCCCCTCCTTTCCCTTTTCTCATTCTCCCCCTCTCTCCCCTCCTTTCCTTTTCTCATTCTCCCCCTCTCTCTCCCTCCTTTCCTTCTCTCATTCTCCCCCTCTCCCCTCCTTTCCTTCTCTCATTCTCCCCCTCTCTCCCCTCCTTTCCTTCTCTCATTCTCCCCCTCTCTCCCCTCCTTTCCTTCTCTCATTCTTCCCTCTCTCCCCCCTTTCCTTTTCTCTTCTCCTCCCTCTCTCTCCCCCTCTCCTTTTCTATCCCTCTCTTTCCTCCTCTTCCCCTTCCTCTCCCCCTCTACCCTCCTTTCCTTCTCTCATTCTCCCCTCTCTCCCCTCCTTTCCTTTTCTCATTCTCCCCTCTCTCCTCCCTTTCTCATTTCTCCCCCTCTCTTTCCTTCTCTCATTCTCCCCTCTCCTCCCCTCCTTTCCTTCTCTCATTCTCCCCCTCTCCTTCCCTTTCCTTCTCTTTCTCCCCCTCTCTCCCCTCATTTCCTTCTCTCATTCTCCCCCTCTCCCTCCTTTCCTTCTCTCATTCTCCCCCTCTCCTCCCTCTTTCCTTCTCTCATTCTCCCCCTCTCTCCCTCTTTCCTTCTCTCATTCTCCCCTCTCCCCCTCCTTTCCTTCTCTCATTCTCCCCCTCTCCCCTCCTTTCCTTCTCTCTCATTCTCCCCCTCTCCCCTCCTTTCCTTCTCTCATTTCTCCCCTCTCCTCCCTCCTTTCCTTCTCTCCATTCTCCCCCTCCTCCTCCTTTCCTTCTCTCATTCTCCTCCTCTCCTCCCTCCTTTCCTTCTCTCATTCTCCCCCTCTCTCCCCTCCTTTCATTCTCTCATTCTCCCCTCTCCCCTCCTTTCCTTCTCTCATTCTCCCCCTCTCCTCCCTCCTTTCCTTCTCTCATTCTCCCCCTCTCTCCCTCCTTTCCTTCTCTCATTCTCCCCCCTCTCCCCTCCTTTCCTTCTCTCATTCTCCCCCTCTCTCCCCTCCTTTCCTTCTCTCATTCTCCCCCTCTCCCCTCCTTTCCTTTTCTCATTCTCCCCCTCTCTCCCCTCCTTTCCTTCTCTCATTCTCCCCCTCTCCCCTCCTTCCTTCTCTCATTCTCCCCTCTCCTCCCTCCTTTCCTTCTCATTCTCCCCTCTCTCCCTCCTTTCCTTCTCTCATTTCTCCCTCCTCTCCCTCCTTTCCTTCTCCCTTTCTCTCTCTCCTCCCTCCTCTCCCCTCCCCCTCTTCCTCTCCCTCCTTTCCCTCTCTCTCCTCCTCCTCCCCTCTCCCTCTCTCCCTCTCTCTCCTCCTCCCTCCCCTCTCCCTATCTCTCCCTCTCTCTCCCTCCTCCTCCCCCCTCTTTCTCCTCCTCCTCCCCTCCCCTCTCCCTATCTTCCCTCTCTCTCCTCCTCTTCCCCTCTTCACTCTCCCTCACTCCCTCCTTTCCCTCTCTCTCCTCTAGCCTAGGGGTGCTGCTGCCTGGGTAATGAGTGCCCAGGAGGGGGATATGTGTTACTGCTAGTTCAGAAGGATATGTCCACCTAGTCTCTCTGAATGTGTCTCCCTTTCAACCCTGTGGTGCCTGGCTGACTGCTGCCCGTGTTCACACCAGGGCTGGAGCGCAAAATGAATGCAATGAATAATCCTGGTGGTTTTTATGAAAGGTGTGTGTGTTACTAGTTCAGAAGCGGGCCATTAGTAGCTGATTCTGGGGTTATCCATGCTTCCCCAGGATCATACTCAAATATTCAAAGAAAGCAAGAACAAGGACGAGAAAAGGTCTGTATGTAAAACATGTGTCCATTCTACTGTACGTATCCAGCAGATATGTTGACGTAAACTGACTGAATATGTCACCATATATTTCTCTAAAGCCATAGCCTCCCTCTATGAGATACCATATGATTGCTGGGGTCCATAGACTGACTTTGTCAGATCAGATTCATCCCCGAGGTTATGTTGTTTTGTGTTGCGACAGAGAGCCAGTGGCCCAGGCTGGGCATGGCATTGAATTAGAGACTCTTGCTGTCCTAAATAGCACCATATTCCCTTACATAGTGCACTACTTTTGACCAGAGCCCAACATTATTGCACTATATATAGGGAATAAGGTGCAATTAGGTACCTCCCTGAAAGGTTCAGCACGGCTGTTTTTATCTCATCATTTCTGGCTAACAATTAACTTCCTTACTGTGTGATTTGTTTGGAATTAAAATGGTTAAAAATAAACAAAAAGAAAAAACTTCTTAGCCAAGAGCAATTTCTAGGAAGAATTTTGCTAGGACTTTCTGGGATTGGTCTGAGTTGGGAGGGGTAGGGGTAGGGGGAGGGGGGGAATGACAACTAGCTGGTGGTCTGAGTGGGGAGGGGGACTGACAACTAGCTGGTGGTCTGAGGGGAGGGGGACTGACAACTAGTTGGTGGTCTGAGGGGGGAGGGGACTGACAACTAGCTGGTGGTCTGAGTGGGAGGGGGACTGACAACTAGCTGGTGGTCTGAGGGGGAGGGGGACTGACAACTAGCTGGTGGTCTGAGGGGGAGGGGGACTGACAACTAGCTGGTGGTCTGAGGGGAGGGGAACTGAAAACTAGTTGGTGGTCTGAGTGGGGAGGGGGACTGACAACTAGTTGGTGGTCTGAGTGGGGAGGGGGTAGGGGGAACTGAAAACTAGTTGGTGGTCTGAGTGGGGAGGGGGACTGACAACTAGTTGGTGGTCTGAGTGGGAGGGGAGGGGAACTGACAACTAGCTGGTGGTCTGAGGGGGAGGGGGACTGACAACTAGCTGGTGGTCTGGTGGGGAGGGGGACTGACAACTAGCTGGTGGTCTGAGGGGAGGGGGACTGACAACTAGCTGGTGGTCTGAGGGGAGGGGGAACTGAAAACTAGCTGGTGGTCTGAGGGGAGGGGGACTGACAACTGGCTGGTGGTCTGAGTGGGAGGGGGACTGACAACTAGCTGGTGGTCTGAGGGGAGGGGGACTGACAACTAGCTGGTGGTCTGAGGGGGAGGGGACTGACAACTAGCTGGTGGTCTGAGGGGGAGGGGGAACTGAAAACTAGTTGGTGGTCTGAGTGGGGAGGGGGACTGACAACTAGTTGGTGGTCTGAGTGGGGAGGGGGTAGGGGAACTGAAAACTAGTTGGTGGTCTGAGTGGGGAGGGGGACTGACAACTAGTTGGTGGTCTGAGTGGGAGGGGGAGGGGAACTGACAACTAGCTGGTGGTCTGAGGGGGAGGGGACTGACAACTAGCTGGTGGTCTGAGTGGGGAGGGGGACTGACAACTAGTTGGTGGTCTGAGTGGGATGGGGGACTGACAACTAGTTGGTGGTCTGAGTGGGAGGGGGACTGACAACTAGTTGGTGGTCTGAGTGGGAGGGGGGACTGACAACTAGTTGGTGGTCTGAGTGGGGAGGGGACTGACAACTAGTTGGTGGTCTGAGTGGGGAGGGAACTGAAAACTAGTTGGTGGTCTGAGTGGGAGGGGAGGGGGAACTGACAACTAGTTGGTGGTCTGAGTGGGAGGGGGACTGACAACTAGTTGGTGGTCTGAGTGGGAGGGGGAACTGACAACTAGTTGGTGGTCTGAGTGGGAGGGGAGGGGGAACTGACAACTAGTTGGTGGTCTGAGTGGGAGGGGGAACTGACAACTAGTTGGTGGTCTGAGTGGGGAGGGGAACTGACAACTAGTTGGTGGTCTGAGTGGGGAGGGGGACTGACAACTAGTTGGTGGTCTGAGTGGGAGGGGGAGGGGAACTGACAACTAGTTGGTGGTCTGAGTGGGAGGGGAGGGGACTGACAACTAGTTGGTGGTCTGAGTGGGAGGGGAGGGGGACTGAAAACTAGTTGGTGGTCTGAGTGGGGAGGGGGACTGACAACTAGTTGGTGGTCTGAGTGGGGAGGGGGACTGACAACTAGCTGGTGGTCTGAGTGGGGAGGGGGACTGACAACTAGTTGGTGGTCTGAGTGGGAGGGGGACCTGAAAACTAGTTGGTGGTCTGAGTGGGGAGGGGGACTGACAACTAGCTGGTGGTCTGAGTGGGATGGGGAACTGACAACTAGCTGGTGGTCTGAGTGGGAGGGGGAGGGGGAACTGAAAACTAGTTGGTGGTCTGAGTGGGAGGGGGAACTGAAAACTAGCTGGTGGTCTGAGTGGGAGGGGGAACTGAAAACTAGCTGGTGGTCTGAGTGGGAGGGGAGGGGGAACTAGCTGGTGGTCTGAGTGGGAGGGGGACCTGAAAAATAGTTGGTGGTCTGAGTGGGAGGGGGAACTGAAAAATAGTTGGTGGTCTGAGTGGGAGGGGAGGGGGAACTGACAACTAGCTGGTGGTCTGAGTGGGAGGGAGGGGAACTGACAACTAGCTGGTGGCCTGAGTGGGAGGGGAAAACTAGTTGGTGGTCTGAGTGGGGAGGGGAACTGAAAACTAGTTGGTGGTCTGAGTGGGGAGGGGAACTGAAAACTAGCTGGTGGTCTGAGTGGGAGGGGGAGGGGGAACTGACAACTAGCTGGTGGTCTGAGTGGGAGGGGAGGGGGAACTAGCTGGTGGTCTGAGTGGGAGGGACCTGAAAAATAGTTGGTGGTCTGAGTGGGAGGGGGAACTGAAAAATAGTTGGTGGTCTGAGTGGGAGGGGGAGGGGAACTGACAACTAGCTGGTGGTCTGAGTGGGAGGGGAGGGGGAACTGACAACTAGCTGGTGGCCTGAGTGGGAGGGGGAACTGAAAACTAGTTGGTGGTCTGAGTGGGGAGGGGACTGAAAACTAG
>NW_026285927.1:0-7500 GCF_023373465.1 Oncorhynchus keta | reverse complement strand
TCTCTCTAATATGGTCATACATTGGGCAGGAGGTTAGGAAGTGCAGCTCAGTTTCCACCTCATTTTGTGGGCAGTGAGCACATAGCCTGTCTTCTCTTGAGAGCCATGTCTGCCTACGGCGGCCTTTCTCAATAGCAAGGCTATGCTCACTGAGTCTGTACATAGTCAAAGCTTTCCTTAATTTTGGGTCAGTCACAGTGGTCAGGTATTCTGCCGCTGTGTACTCTCTGTGTAGGGCCAAATAGCATTCTAGTTTGCTCTGTTTTTTGTTAATTCTTTCCAATGTGTTAAGTAATTATCTTTTTGTTTTCTCATGATTTG
The DNA here is from genome assembly GCF_023373465.1 of Oncorhynchus keta. Classification (NCBI taxonomy): domain Eukaryota; kingdom Metazoa; phylum Chordata; class Actinopteri; order Salmoniformes; family Salmonidae; genus Oncorhynchus; species Oncorhynchus keta. The sequence continues at coordinate 7,179 of NW_026285927.1, read as the reverse complement.
GTTGGGTCTAATTGTGCTGTTGTCCTGGGGCTCTGTAGGGTGTGTTTGTGTTTGTGAACAGAGCCCCAGGACCAGCTTGCTTAGGGGACTCTTCTCCAGGTTCATCTCTCTGTTTGTGATGGCTTTGTTATGGAAGGTTTGTGAATCGCTTCCTTTTAGGTGGTTGTAGAATTTAATGGCTCTTTTCTGGATTTTGATAATTAGTGGGTATCGGCCTAATTCTGCTCTGCATGTATTATTTGGTGTTTTACGTTGTACACGGAGGATATTTTTGCAGAATTCTGCGTGCAGAGTCTCAATTTGGTGTTTGTCCCATTTTGTGAAGTCTTGGTTGGTGAGCGGACCCCAGACCTCACAACCATAAAGGGCAATGGGCTCTATGACTGATTCAAGTATTTTTAGCCAAATCCTAATTGGTATGTTGAAATGTATGTTTCTTTTGATGGCATAGAATGCCCTTCTTGCCTTGTCTCTCAGATCGTTCACACCTTTGTGGAAGTTACCTGTGGCGCTGATGTTTAGGCCAAGGTATGTATAGTTTTTTTGTGCTCTAGGGCAACGGTGTCTAGATGGAATTTGTATTTGTGGTCCTGGTAACTGGACCTTTTTTGGAACACCATTATTTTGGTCTTACTGAGATTTACTGTCAGGGCCCAGGTCTGACAGAATCTGTGCATAAGATCTAGGTGCTGCTGTAGGCCCTCCTTGGTTGGTGACAGAAGCACCAGATCATCAGCAAACAGCAGACATTTGACTTCGGATTCTAGCGGATTCTCTCTCTCTCTCTCTCTCTCTCTCTCTCTCTCTCTCTCTCTCTCTCTCTCTCTCTCTCTCTCTCTTTCTATCACTCTCTCTGTCTCTCTCTCTCTCTCTCTCCCTCTCTCTCTCTCTCTCTCTCTCTCTCTCTCTAGCTCTCTGTCTCTCTCTCTCTCTCTCTCTCTCTATGTTTCTATCTGTGTGTCTCTCTCTCTCTCTCTGTCTTGCTTCGCTCACCAACACCAACAAACACCCTGATAGTCACACACATACACCCCTACATCATGCTCAATGGCACTGAATCACTCAGTGAGTCATTACGGTCGCTGCTTAACCTACAACTGAGGAAGTGTGTGTGTGTGTGTGTGTGTGTGTGTGGGTCTGTGTGCGTGCGTGCGTGTGTGCGTGTGTGCGTGTGTGCATGTGTGTGTGTGCGCGTGTGTGTGTGTGACTAAATGTTTTGGGTGGAAGCAAGTAATTAGCAGCATTAGCCCATTCATCCTTTGTTGCCGGGTGCGAAACCAACCCTGTTAAGATCCATGTCACCCCTGCCTTACTGCCAAGATTGAACTGCTTTTGAACGGGGTATGATAGTTTGTGTCAAGAACTGCAACACTGCTGGGAGTCAACATGGGCCAGCATCCCTGTGGGAAGCACTGGAGTCAACATGGGCCAGCATCCCTGTGGAACGCATTGGAGTCAACATGGGCCAGCATCCCTGTGGAACGCATTGGAGTCAACATGGGCCAGCATCCCTGTGGAACGCATTGGAGTCAACATGGGCCAGCATCCCTGTGGAACGCACTGGAGTCAACATGGGCCAGCATCCCTGTGGAACGCATTGGAGTCAACATGGGCCAGCATCCCTGTGGAACGCATTGAGTCAACATGGGCCAGCATCCCTGTGGAACGCATTGGAGTCAACATGGGCCAGCATCCCTGTGGAACGCATTGGAGTCAACATGGGCCAGCATCCCTGTGGAACGCATTGGAGTCAACATGGGCCAGCATCCCTGTGGAACGCATTGGAGTCAACATGGGCCAGCATCCCTGTGGAACGCATTGGAGTCAACATGGGCCACCATCCCTGTGGGAAGCACTGGAGTCAACATGGGCCAGCATCCCTGTGGGAAGCACTGGAGTCAACATGGGCCAGCATCCCTGTGGGAAGCACTGGAGTCAACATGGGCCAGCATCCCTGTGGAACGCATTGGAGTCAACATGGGCCAGCATCCCTGTGGAACGCATTGGAGTCAACATGGGCCAGCATCCCTGTGGAACGCCTTGGAGTCAACATGGGCCACCATCCCTGTGGGAAGCACTGGAGTCAACATGGGCCAGCATCCCTGTGGGAAGCACTGGAGTCAACATGGGCCAGCATCCCTGTGGAACGCATTGGAGTCAACATGGGCCAGCATCCCTGTGGAAAGCATTGAGTCAACATGGGCCAGCATCCCTGTGGAACGCATTGGAGTCAACATGGGCCACCATCCCTGTGGGAAGCACTGGAGTCAACATGGGCCAGCATCCCTGTGGAACGCATTGGAGTCAACATGGGCCAGCATCCCTGTGGAACGCATTGAGTCAACATGGGCCAGCATCCCTGTGGAACGCTTCCGACACCTTGTAGAGTCCATGTTCCGACGAATTGAGGTTGTTCTGAGGGCACAAGGGGGTACGCAACTCAATATTAGGAAGGATTTGTACAATCAGTGTATATTTCCACCCACAATACTGCGAAATTGGGAAAATGACGATGCCCTTTTAGTGAAAGAGCTGTTTAAAAGACAGTGGGATGGAGTTTTGTCCTGCCTGATTACATCAGCAGGCGGTAAATGAGATATTTTACTTTGTATTTTTTTAGGGGTACATCAGCTTTAATATAGCAGACATATTGTAGTTTCTATCAATGTTATTGTCTGCATCATTTCCAATCCCCATATCGTTTACTGTTAATATGTATACAAGTGCCTTTGGAAAGTATTCAGACCCCTTGACTTTTTCCACATTTTGTTACGTTACAGCCTTATTATAAAATGGATTAAATAGAAATATACACATAATACCAAAACAAAGCAAAATAGGTTTTTAGACATTTTTGTAAATGTATATATATTTTTTAAAAAGATACCTTACTTACATAAGTATTCAGACCCTTTGCTACGAGACTTCGAAATTGAGCTCAGGTGTATCCTGTTTCCATTGATCATCTTGAGATGTTTCTACAACTTGATTGGAGTCCACCTGCGGTAAATTCAATTGATTGGACATGATTTGTAAAGGCCTGTCTATATAAAAGGTACCACAGTTGACAGTGCATGTCAGAGAAAAAACAAGCCATGAGGTGGAAGGAACTGTCTGTAGAGCTCGGTGACAGCATTGTGTTGAGGCACAGATCTGTGGAAGGGTACCAAAACATTTCTGCAGCATTAAAGGTCCCCAAGAACACATTCGCATTCGCATTCGCACTTCGCTCTGCAGGTTGTATAACTTTTTCATTACATTTCATTTAGTACAACGGTTGATTTGTCTAATCTTAGCAATTCTTCTTAGCTAGCTACATAGCCGTCCTTGTATCAGAGATAATTGCATAATTATCGTATTTCGTCGCCCTAACGTAGCCTTCACTGCTATTCGCCCAGGAGCTAGCAAGCGCTAGCTAACGCACACAGATTAGCATCACTGTAGTGCTATTCACTCAACTGTACGACTTGATTAGTCTAGTGTTAGCTAGCTACATAGCTGTCTTTGTTTCCAAGATAATTGTGTAGTTTAGTGTGTGTAGCCTTGGAGTGATTATCTTAATTCACTGAGGTTCGCTAGCCAGCTATTTGTCGTCCTTAACGTAGGAGACTCTGCTAGCTAGCCAACAGCTAACAGCTAGCCAACAACAACCCGGTCGCATTCCGCTTCGCTCCACAGTTAGTATCACATTTTCATTTCATTTCATTACAGTACAACGGTTTGATTTGTTTGATCGTAGCTAGCTACATAGCCGTCTTTGTTTCAAAGATAATTGTGTAGTCTAGAGCGATTTCCTAGGTTAGCTAGCCAGCTATTGTCGTTCTTTTAACGCAACGTAACGTAAACAACACTGCTAGCTAGCCAGCTAGCCCCCGATTAGCAGCACTGTAGAAACTATTACACTCAATGGAACGACTTGATTAGTGTAGTGTCAACAACGCAGCCACTGCCAGCTAGCCTACTTTAGCAGTACTGTATCATTTTAATCATTTTAGTCAATAAGACTCTTGCTACGTAAGCTTAACTTTCTGAACATTCGAGACGTGTAGTCCACTTGTCATTCCAATCTCCTTGCATTAGCGTAGCCTTTTCTGTAGCCTGTCAACTATGTGTCTGTCTATCCCTGTTCTCTCCTCTCTGCACAGACCATACAAACGCTCCACACCGCGTGGGCCGCGACCACCTAATCTGGTGGTCCCAGCGCGTACGACCCACGTGGAGTTCCAGGTCTCCGGTAGCCTCTGGAACTGCCGATCTGCGGCCAACAAGGCAGAGTTCATCTCAGCCTATGCCTCCCTCCAGTCCCTTGACTTCTTGGCACTGACGGAAACATGGATCACCACAGATAACACTGCTACTCCTACTGCTCTCTCCTCGTCCGCCCACGTGTTCTCGCACACCCCGAGAGCTTCTGGTCAGCGGGGTGGTGGCACCGGGATCCCTCATCTCTCCCAAGTGGTCTTTCTCTCTTTCTCCCCTTACCCATCTGTCTATCGCCTCCTTTGAATTCCATGCTGTCACAGTTACCAGCCCTTTCAAGCTTAACATCCTTATCATTTATCGCCCTCCAGGTTCCTCGGAGAGTTCATCAATGAGCTTGATGCCTTGATAAGCTCCTTTCCTGAGGACGGCTCACCTCTCACAGTTCTGGGCGACTTTAACCTCCCCACGTCTACCTTTGACTCATTCCTCTCTGCCTCCTTCTTTCCACTCCTCTCCTCTTTTGACCTCACCCTCTCACCTTCCCCCTACTCACAAGGCAGGCAATACGCTTGACCTCATCTTTACTAGATGCTGTTCTTCCACTAACCTCATTGCAACTCCCCTCCAAGTCTCCGACCACTACCTTGTATCCTTTTCCCTCTCGCTCTCATCCAACACTTCCCACACTGCCCCTACTCGGATGGTATCGCGCCGTCCCAACCTTCGCTCTCTCTCCCCCGCTACTCTCTCCTCTTCCATCCTATCATCTCTTCCCTCTGCTCAAACTTTCTCCAACCTATCTCCTGATTCTGCCTCCTCAACCTCCTCTCCTCCCTTACTGCATCCTTTGACTCCCTATGTCCCCTATCCTCCAGGCCGGCTCGGTCCTCCCCTCCCGCTCCGTGGCTCGACGACTCCTTGCGAGCTCACAGAACAGGCTCCGGGCAGCCGAGCGGAAATGGAGGAAACTCGCCTCCTGCGGACCTGGCATCCTTTCACTCCCTCCTCTCTACATTTTCCTCCTCTGTCTCTGCTGCTAAAGCCACTTTTTACCATTCTAAATTCCAAGCATCTGCCTCTAACCCTAGGAAGCTCTTTGCCACCTTCTCCTCCCTCCTGAATCCTCCCCCCTCCTCCCCTCTCTGCAGATGACTTCTGGTCAACCATTTTGAAAAGAAGGTCGACGACATCCGATCCTCGTTTGCTAAGTCAAACGACACCGCTGGTTCTGCTCACACTGCCCTACCCTATGCTCTGACCTCTTTCTCCCTCTCTCTCCAGATGAAATCTCGCGTCTTGTGACGGCCGGCCATAACAACCTGCCCGCTTGACCTATCCCTCCTCTCTTCTCCAGACCATTTCCGGAGACCTTCTCCCCACCTCACCTCGTCATCAACTCATCCCTGACCGCTGGCTACGTCCCTCCCGTCTTCAAGAGAGCGAGAGTTGCACCCCCTTCTGAAAAACCTACACTCGATCCCTCCGATGTCAACAACTACATACCAGTATCCCTTCTCTCTTTTCTCTCCAAATCTCTTGGCGTGCCGTCCTTGGCCAGCTCTACGCTATCTCTCTCAGAATGACCTTCTTGATCCAAATCAGTCAGGTTTCAAGACTAGTCATTCAACTGAGACTGCTCTTCTCTGTATCACGGAGGCGCTCCGCACTGCTAAAGCTAACTCTCTCTCCTCTGCTCTCATCCTTCTAGACCTATCGGCTGCCTTCGATACTGTGAACCATCAGATCCTCCTCTCCACCCTCTCCGAGTTGGGCATCTCCGGCGCGGCCCACGCTTGGTTGCGTCCTACCTGACAGGTCGCTCCTACCAGGTGGCGTGGCGAGAATCTGTCTCTCACCACGCTCTCACCACTGGTGTCCCCCAGGGCTCTGTTCTAGGCCTCTCTTATTCTCGCTATACACCAAGTCACTTGGCTCTGTCATAACCTCACATGGTCTCTCCTATCATTGCTATGCAGACGACACACAATTAATCTTCTCCTTTCCCCCTTCTGATGACCAGGTGGCGAATCGCATCTCTGCATGTCTGGCAGACATATCAGTGTGGATGACGGATCACCACCTCAAGCTGAACCTCAGCAAGACGGAGCTCCTCTTCCTCCCGGGGGAAGGACTGCCCGTTCCATGATCTCGCCATCACGGTTGACAACTCCATTGTGTCCTCCTCCCAGGCGCTAAGAACCTTGGCGTGATCCTGGACAACACCCTGACGTTCTCAACTAACATCAGGCGGTGTCCCGTTCCTGTAGGTTCATGCTCTACAACATCCGCAGAGTACGACCCTGCCTCACACAGGAAGCGCGCAGGTCTAATCCAGGCACTTGTCATCTCCCGTCTTGATTACTGCAACTCGCTGTTGGCTGGGCTCCCTGCCTGTGCCATTAAACCCCTTCAACTCATCCAGAACGCCGCAGCCCGTCTGGTGTTCAACCTTCCCAAGTTCTCTCACGTCACCCCGCTCCTCCGCTCTCTCCACTGGCTTCCAGTTGAAGCTCGCATCCGCTACAAGACCATGGTGCTTGCCTGCGGAGCTGTGAGGGGAACGGCACCTCAGTACCTCCAGGCTCTGATCAGGCCCTACACCCAAACAAGGGCACTGCGTTCATCCACCTCTGGCCCTGCTCGCCTCCCTACCACTGAGGAAGTACAGTTCCCGCTCAGCCCAGTCAAAACTGTTCGCTGCTCTGGCCCCAATGGTGGAACAAACTCCCCTCACGACGCCAGGACAGGCGGAGTCAATCACCACCTTCCGGAGACACCTGAAAACCCCACCTCTTCAGGAATACCTAGGATAGGGTAAGTAATCCCTTCTCTACCCCCCCTTCTCCCCCCAAAACAAAAAAATATTTAGATGCAAGTGGCTGTTCCACTGGATGTCATAAGGTGTATGCACCAATTTGTAAGTCGCTCTGGATAAGAGCGTCTGCTAAATGACTTAAATGTAAATGTAAATGTAAA